>NC_069500.1:1390377255-1390677255 GCF_027579735.1 Bombina bombina
CCCTCCATGGCCCCACCCACAATATCGTAATGGAATCCTATCAACCTCCTTTGTCCCTTATTCTCAGCCCGAAATATTGGCAGGCATGTGGGCTTCCTGACTCAGCCCATGGTACACATGTTGCACCACCCTCCTTTCATAGCTCAACCCACCAAAAGCCCCCTTCACCTCCTTTTCATTCAGGAAATGCCGCAAGGTGTGTGGGTTTTGTTATTAGTATGAAGGCCATGTGACAACTTGTTAAAAATTCCAAAAGTCTTCAACCCCTTGCTCTGATCTGACATATTAAGACTTGCCAACTGCTTTTATGATGCCATGCAAGCCCTTACAATGGTTGTCTTCTGAGTTAGCTCATATGAACCATCCCATCAGGGGGTTTACTGTACTGAAAACATTCCTGTCATCCATATGTAAGAGCAGCATCTATACATGTTATATATTAATTTATTGATTTTAATAGGCACTTTCTGCTAATTCTTATAGAAACCATAACAGAATTTGTTTCCCTTCATACATGTGGTGAGAGTCCACAATCCATTACTCCTGGGAAGAGAATTGTATCCTGACATATCTAGCATTACTCGCTTACTGCAACATGCTAATCATTTTATTTGTGATGCCATTTTTGATATTATCAAAATTGATGTTAGATCCATGTCTTTAGCTGTATTAGCTAGAAGAGCTTTGTGGCTTAAATCTTGGAATGCTGATATGACATCTAAATCTAGATTACTATCTCTTTCTTTCCAAGGTAATAATTTATTTGGTTCTCAGTTGGATTCTATTATTTCAACTATCACTGGAGGAAAAGGAGTTTTTCTGCCTCAGGATAAAAAAACCTAAGGGTAAATCTAAGGCTTCTAACCGTTTTCGTTCCTTTCGTCAGAATAAGGAACAAAAACTCAATCCTCCTCCCAAGGAATCTGCTTCCAATTGTAAGCCTTCCTCAAATTGGAATAAATCCAAGCCATTTAGGAAACCAAAGTCTGCCCCTAAGTCCTCATGAAGGTGCGGCCCTCATTCCAGCTCAGCTGGTAGGGGGCAGATAAAGGTTTTTCAAGGATTTTTGGATAAAATCTGTCCAAAATCATTGGATTCAGAGCATTGTCTCTCAAGGGTATCGAATAGGATTCAAAGTAAGACCTCTCCTGTAAGAAGATTTTTTCTCTTACGCATCCCTGTAAATAAAGTAAAAGCTCAGGCTTTTCTGAAGTGTGTTTCAGACCTGGAGTCTTCAGGAGTAATCATGCCAGTTCCTCCTCAGGAACAAGGTTTGGGGTTTTATTCAAACCTATTCATTGTACCAAAGAAAGAAAATTTATTCAGACCAGTTCTGGATCTGAAAATTTTGAATCGTTATGTAAGAGTACCAACTTTCAAGATGGTGACTATAAGGACTATTCTGCCTTTTGTTCAGCAAGGACATTATATGTCCACAATAGACTTGCAGGATGCATACCTTCATATTCCGATTCATCCAGAACACTATCAGTTTCTGAGATTCTCTTTTCTAGACAAGCATTACCAATTTGTTGCTCTTCCATTTGGCCTAGCAACAGCTCCAAGAATCTTTTCAAAGGTTCTGGGTGCCCTACTATCTGTAATCAGGGAACAGGGTATTGCAGTGTTTCCTTATTTGGACGATATCTTGGTACTAGCTCATTCTTTACATACTGCAGAATCTCACACAAATCAACTAGTGTTGTTTCTTCGGAAACATGGTTGGAGGATCAATTTACCAAAAAGCTTCTTGATTCCTCAGACAAGGGTCACCTTTTTAGGCTTCCAGATAGATTCAGTGTCCATGACTCTGTCTCTAACAGACAAGAGACGTTTAAAATTGGTCGCAGCATGCCGGCACCTTCAGTCTCAGTTATTCCCTTCAGTGGCTATGTGCATGGAAGTTTTAGGTCTCATGACTGCAGCATCGGACGCGATCCCCTTTGCTCGTTTTCACATGAGACCTCTACAGCTTTGCATGCTGAATCAATGGTGCAGGGATTATACAAATATATCACAATTAATATCCTTGAATCCCAATGTACGACACTCTCTGACATGGTGGATAGATCACCATCGTTTGGTTCAAGGGGCTTCTTTTGTTCGGCCAACCTGGACTGTGATCTCAACAGATGCGAGTCTTTCAGGTTGGGGAGCTGTTTGGGGATCTCTGATAGCACAAAGGGTTTGGAAATCTCAAGAGGCGAGATTACCAATAAATATTTTAGAACTCCGTGCAATTCTCAGGGCTCTTCAGTTTTGGCCTCTGCTAAAGAGATAACCGTTCATTTGTTTTCAGACCGACAATATCACAACTGTGGCATATGTCAACCATCAGGGTGGGACTCACAGTCCCCAAGTTATGAAAGAAGTATCTCGGATACTTGCTTGGGCGGAATCCAGTTCCTGTCTAATCTCTGCAGTGCATATCCCAGGTGTAGACAATTGGGAGGCGGATTATCTCAGCCGCCAGACTTTACACCCAGGGGAGTGGTGTCTCCATCCAGATGTGTTTTCTCAGATTGTTCAGATGTGGGGTCTTCCAGAGATAGATCTCATGGCCTCTCATCTAAACAAGAAACTTCCCAGATACCTGTCCAGGTCCAGGGATGTTCAGGCGGAAGCAGTGGATGCGCTGACACTTCCTTGGTGTTATCATCCTGCTTATATCTTCCCGCCTCTAGTTCTTCTTCCAAGAGTGATCTCCAAAATCATCATGGAACAGTCTTTTGTGTTGCTGGTGGCTCCAGCATGGCCACACAAGTTTTGGTATGCGGATCTGGTTCGGATGTCCAGTTGCCCGCCTTGGCCACTTCTGTTACGGCTGGACCTACTATCTCAAGGTCCGTTTTTCCATCAGGATCTCAAATCATTAAATTTGAAGGTATGGAAATTGAACGCTTAGTTCTAAGTCATAGAGGTTTCTCTGACTCAGTGATTAATCACAGTTACAAGCTCATAAATCTATGTTGCAAGCTCATAAATCTGTCTCTAGAAAGATTTATTATAGAGTTTGGAAGACTTACATTTCATGGTGTTCTTCTCATAAATTCTCCTGGCATTCTTTTAGAATTCCTAGAATTTTACAGTTCCTTCAGGATGGTTTGGATAAGGGTTTGTCTGCAAGTTCCTTGAAAGGTCAAATCTCAGCTCTTTCTGTTTTATTTCACAGAAAGATTGCTATACTTCCTGATATTCACTGTTTTGTACAGGCTTTAGTTCATATTAAGCCTGTCATTAAATCAATTTCTCCTCCTTGGAGTCTTAATTTGGTTCTGAAGGCTTTACAGGCTCCTCCTTTTGAGCCTATGCATTCTTTGGACATTAAACTACTTTCTTGGAAAGTGTTGTTCCTTTTGGCTATCTCTTCTGCTAGAAGAGTTTCTGAGCTATCTGCTCTTTCTTGTGAGTCTCCTTTTCTGATTTTACATCAGGATAAGGCAGTTTTGCGGACTTTTTTTCAATTTTTACCTAAGGTTGTGAATTCTAACAACATTAGTAGAGAAATTGTTGTCCCTTCCTTATGTCCTAATCCTAAGAATTCTTTGGAGAGATCCTTTCATTTTTGGATGTAGTAAGAGCTTTGAAATATTATGTGGAAGCTACTGAAGATTTCTGGAAGACTTCCAGTCTATTTGTTTTATTTTCTGATCCTAGGAAAGGTCAGAGGGCTTCTGCTATTTCCTTGGCTTCTTGGTTGAAACTTTTGATTCATCAAGCTTATTTGGAGTCGGGTCAGGCCCCGCCTCAGAGAATTACAGCTCATTCTACTAGATCAGTCTCCACTTCGTGGGCTTTTAAGAATGAAGCTTCAGTTGATCAGATTTGCAAAGCGGCGACTTGGTCCTCTTTGCATACATTTACTAAATTCTACCGTTTTGATGTATTTGCTTCTTCGGAAGCAGTTTTTGGTAGAAAAGTTCTTCAGGCAGGTGTTTCAGTTTGATTCTTCTGCTTTTGATTTAAATTTTTTTCTTTCAAAAATGAAATAAACTTATTTTTTTGGGTTGTGGATTAATTTTTTCAGCGGAATATGGCTGTTTTTATTTTTTATTCCCTCCCTCTCTAGTGACTCTTGAGTGTAAGACTCCACATCTTGGGTATTGATATCCCATATGTCACTAGCTCATGGACTCTTGCCAATTACATGAAAGAAAACATAATTTATGTAAGAACTTACCTGATAAATTCATTTCTTTCATATTGGCAAGAGTCCATGAGGCCCATGGTGGTTATGATTTTTTGTATAAAGCACAATTATTTACAAATTTCCTTTGTTGATGCTTTCTACTCCTTTCTTTATCACCCCACTGCTTGGCTATTCGTTAAACTGAATTGTGGTTGTGGTGAGGGGTGTATTTATAGGCATTTTGAGGTTTGGGAAACTTTGCCCCTCCTGGTAGGATTGTATATCCCATATGTCACTAGCTCATGGACTCTTGCCAATATGAAAGAAATGAATTAATCAGTTAAGTTCTTACATAAATTATGTTTTTTTCATTGTATGGGCACTCTAATGGCCTCTTAGGTTATTTAAATATATTAAACCTAGCAGATATATATAGCTAGCTTTGGGACAGACATGGGACAGACATATATTTACTTATTCCCTAAAATTTTTATAGTTTCTTTTTTATCACGAGTCATGTTTTTCACGCAAGGTTTGTTTTTTCCATTACTTTAAAAGCTCTTTTTATGGGGATATAACTATTTTTCTTTGCCTATATATTGATTAACATTACTTATTTGGTAGTTCTCTGCAGTTATGGAGCCTTCTGATTCTGTCCCTAAATCTACTTTAGAAGTTGGGTCCTCTGAACACTTTCATACAGTATTAAATGTGTTTATTGTAAACAGGCTGAGTTGTTTCCTCTAGAACATTTATGCCTGACATGTTTTAATGCATTCTGACCAGTCTAATGCTGGTTTTTCTTCTAAAGGTGTTAATGCACTATCCGTTTGTTCCTTACTGGGGAGTCCATTCGATTTTGCTCCTAGAATTAAGGGCTTCATTCGTTCTACACTAACTGAAATGTTGGCAGCTATGCCACCTTCAAGTAAGCCTAAAAGGTCAGTTCATAATTTACCTTCTACTTGCTCTAAGCCTGCTGAGGTTAATGTTTCTGGTCATGAATTTCAAAATGGAGCATATTCGAAATGTTAAGCTTTTTGTTCATGCTTATGTGGTCAGTTTATGTTCACAATAGATTTAAAGGATGCTTACCTTAATGTTCCAATTAACATGGAACATTATCAGTTACTCTACCATTTGGTCCATTTACCATTTACAGCTTCAAGAATATTCTCAAACGTTCTGGATACCCCTTTGTCTGTGTTTCCTTACCTGGATAATATCTTGGTTCAAGCTCCATCTTTACATTTAAAGATTCTCCCACCAGCAGACAGTTTTTGTTTCTTCAACAACATGGTTGGAAGATCAATTTTCTTTCATGTAATTGGCAAGAGTCCATGAGCTAGTGACGTATGGGATATACAATCCTATCAGGAGGGGCAAAGTTTCCCAAACCTCAAAATGCCTATAAATACACCCCCCACCACACCCACAGTTCAGTTTTACAAACTTTGCCTCCTATGGAGGTGGTGAAGTAAATTTGTGTTTGATTTTTATGATTTCTTCTATGATAAGCGCTTCTAAGTATTCTGAAGCCCAATTCCTCTGAGTACAGTGTTTTTCAGAGGGATGTGAAGAGTATCGCCTATTGATTTTATGGTTTTCCTCACAGGGAATCTTTTTAAGGGTTCTCTGTTATCGGTCGCAGGGATTCATCTCCTACCTCCCTTTTCAGATCGACGATATACTCTTATATACCATTACCTCTGCTGATAGTTTTCAGTACTGGTTTGGCTAGCTGCTATATGTGGATGGGTGTTTTTCGGTAAGTATGTATCATTATTTAAGACACTCTCAGCTATGGTTTGGCACTTTATGTATTAATATAAAGTTTTAAATATATGTATTTTACTTATATTTGCCATGAGTCAGGACTCTGTATATTTCCCTTTGCAGTCTGGCAGTTTCATTATGGGAATCATGTTTTAGGAAGTTTGTCTTACCTGGGGTATAGTCTTTTTTCCAATTTGATTTGTTTTTTCTTTTGAAAAAACTTGCGGGCAAAGTAGGCTCGCGAGGGCACAAAATGCTGTTATTTATTGCATCATTCTTGGCACAAGAATTTTTTGGCATGTATGTGCTTCTGTAATGACGCAAGTTTGTCATATTCTGCGTCTTAGTTGACGCAAGGTTGTTTGGCGCAAAATTGTGTTTGTTATGACGCGAGTTGCGTCATTTCCAGATGTTTGTTGGCGCAAAAAAAAAATTTCAACTTCCTTTTGCATCGTGCATCATACTTGGCGTCAAATTTTTTTATTTTATTTTACCCCACTTCCTATATGCTCCTTGCCTTCTTTATGCTCAGAGGGCTATGCTATTTGCTTTTTTGTCAATTTTAGCATTTACATTTTTTCCCATTCCTGAAACTGCTATATGTGGAAATAAGATATTTATAGTAAAATGTTATTTTTTCTTTTACATTTTACAAGATGTCTCAATCTGATCCTGTCTCAGAAGCTGATGTAGGAACCATGCTGCCTGAACAGAGTTCTATCAAAGCTAAGTGTATCTGTTGTAAGATAGTGGAGATTATATCTCCAGCTTTAGTATGTAACAGCTGTCATGATAAGATTTTGCATGCAGAAAAGGTTTCTATTTGTGCTAGTACAGTATCTGTTGTTCCTTCAACATCTAAAGTACATGATATCCATGTTGATATGAAAAATGATATTGCTGATGCGATACAGAAGGCAATGGCTGCTATACCGCCTTCAAATAAACGTAAAAGGTCTTTTAAAACTTCTCATAATACTGGGGCGGAGCCTGGAAGAGCTCAGTGATGGCAGCATAATCACTGAGCTCCGTGCATAGCAAACAGTGAAAGTGTGTTAAACTTTAATTATGGCAACCTGATTAATAGCAATATGCTGCGGGAGCACCTCTGAGTCCACTGATAATAATTTTGCTGTGCTCGCCTTTAAAGAGTCACAAGGAGAAAGAGATATATCGTGGGCAAGGTGCGCAACAGAGAGAGAACCGGGTCAGACATCTTGGGGATTAAAGATTGCACACGGAGAGCAATTTAGCACTCGCAGCGGCTGTGTGGAGGTTACTGAAGCCAGGAGGACACAATGTGAGAAGTATCAAGGCACCTGGTAAGCCAGATCAATGTTATTCATGTCGATGGGCAAAAACATAAAAAGGTACAGATGAATGTAGCGTTGCAGGGCCATACGCCTACACGCACACGTGGGATACAACTAAAAGGTGCATCTGGAAAAATTCTTTATATCAGTTGTAAATACGATCTGTAACAGCAAATTATACTAAAAGGAGGGTTGAAGATAGTTGAGAGGATATGCTGTTAATGGCCCCGCGGCATTTATAAGAGAGACATTAAACAGAAGCAAACATTCGCACAGTTGCTCACACAGCCTTATCTGTCACCATTAAAGATGCGGTGCTCTACTGTGTTTATTTTTCATTGGGATTGGTATTTACCGTGCAAATGATACTAAAAGGAGGGTTGAAGACAGTTGAGAGGATATGCTATTAAGGGCCACGCTGCATCTATAAGAGAGACATTAAAAAGAAACAAACATACGAACAGTTGCTCACACTGCCTTATCTGTCACCATTAAAGATGCGGTGCTCTACTGTGTTTAATTATCATTGGGATTGGTATTTACCGTATGTGATATAAATAATGTGGGATGCGACCCAGCAATATAGGAGAAGATATAAAGGTTATGTCCTCGGCTGTACATATCATCTTATCTGTCACCTTTGGGGAGGAGATACTTTACTCTATCTGTGTTTCATCTGGATTGGTATTTACCGTGTAGTTAACATTTAATATGTGTTGAAATCTATCCAGGCTTGCCATCATACAAGAAACATTTATATTCAGTTATGCATAACTTTTGCCATTGACAAAAACTTCTAAGGGGGCAGTACTATCTACAGAAGAGCTGCAACACGCTGCAGGGAGCTGCAGAATAATAGAAAAAGATAAATCTCTCTGATTACCAATTCAATCTGCGTACTGTGAGTGGAGACAAAACATAAACTAGAGCAGAAGGGGGTTAAATGCTCCTATGTACCTGAACTATGTCGGTTAGAAAACAAAATAAGCCACATACTGGTTCTAAAACCACCACACAGCACCCCTTCTTTAAATCCACTAAGGGAGGGAAAACTCCAGAAAGAGAGACATCACCTCCAGAAGAAGAAATGGATTCAGATTCAGAACCCCAATCTGACAATACTGATAATGATCTCTGTCACAAAACATAATTTATGTAAGAACTTACCTGATAAATTCATTTCTTTCATATTAACAAGAGTCCATGAGCTAGTGACGTATGGGATATACATTCCTACCAGGAGGGGCAAAGTTTCCCAAACCTTAAAATGCCTATAAATACACCCCTCACCACACCCACAAATCAGTTTAACGAATAGCCAAGAAGTGGGGTGATAAGAAAAAGTGCGAAGCATATAAAATAAGGAATTGGAATAATTGTGCTTTATACAAAAAAATCATAACCACCACAAAAAAGGGTGGGCCTCATGGACTCTTGTTAATATGAAAGAAATGAATTTATCAGGTAAGTTCTTACATAAATTATGTTTTCTTTCATGTAATTAACAAGAGTCCATGAGCTAGTGACGTATGGGATAATGACTACCCAAGATGTGGATCTTTCCACACAAGAGTCACTAGAGAGGGAGGGATAAAATAAAGACAGCCAATTCCTGCTGAAAATAATCCACACCCAAAATAAAGTTTAACAAAAAACATAAACAGAAGATTCAAACTGAAACCGCTGCCTGAAGTACTTTTCTACCAAAAACTGCTTCAGAAGAAGAAAATACATCAAAATGGTAGAATTTAGTAAAAGTATGCAAAGAAGACCAAGTTGCTGCTTTGCAGATCTGGTCAACCGAAGCTTCATTCCTAAACGCCCAGGAAGTAGATACTGACCTAGTAGAATGAGCTGTAATTCTTTGAGGCGGAGTTTTACCCGACTCAACATAGGCAAGATGAATTAAAGATTTCAACCAAGATGCCAAAGAAATGGCAGAAGCTTTCTGGCCTTTCCTAGAACCGGAAAAGATAACAAATAGACTAGAAGTCTTACGGAAAGATTTCGTAGCTTCAACATAATATTTCAAAGCTCTAACAACATCCAAAGAATGCAATGATTTCTCCTTAGAATTCTTAGGATTAGGACATAATGAAGGAACCACAATTTCTCTACTAATGTTGTTGGAATTCACAACTTTAGGTAAAAATTCAAAAGAAGTTCGCAACACCGCCTTATCCTGATGAAAAATCAGAAAAGGAGACTCACTCGAAAGAGCAGATAATTCAGAAACTCTTCTAGCAGAAGAGATGGCCAAAAGGAACAAAACTTTCCAAGAAAGTAATTTAATGTCCAATGAATGCATAGGTTCAAACGGAGGAGCTTGAAGAGCTCCCAGAACCAAATTCAAACTCCAAGGAGGAGAAATTGACTTAATGACAGGTTTTATACGTACCAAAGCTTGTACAAAACAATGAATATCAGGAAGAATAGCAATCTTTCTGTGAAAAAGAACAGAAAGAGCAGAGATTTGTCCTTTCAAAGAACTTGCGGACAAACCCTTATCCAAACCATCCTGAAGAAATTGTAAAATTCTCGGTATTCTAAAAGAATGCCAAGAAAAATGATGAGAAAGACACCATGAAATATAAGTCTTCCAGACTCTATAATATATCTCTCGAGATACAGATTTACGAGCCTGTAACATAGTATTAATCACGGAGTCAGAGAAACCTCTATGACCAAGAATCAAGCGTTCAATCTCCATACCTTTAAATTTAAGGATTTCAGATCCGGATGGAAAAAAGGACCTTGTAGAATCTAGCACAAACTTACTTCACCACCTCCCTTGGAGGCAAAGTTTGTAAAACTGATTTGTGGGTGTGGTGAGGGGTGTATTTATAGGCATTTTAAGGTTTGGGAAACTTTGCCCCTCCTGGTAGGAATGTATATCCCATACGTCACTAGCTCATGGACTCTTGTTAATTACATGAAAGAAAAGCTGATCTCCAAAACCTAGTCTCAAAACAAGACATTAACAACATCTTTGACAAGATGCTAGAGAAAATGGATACGCTACAAAATACTGTCACTAATAGCTTGGCGGATATAAAACAGGATCTACAGGAATTAGGCACAAGAGTTGAGACATTGGAAGATAGAGAGGACTCTGTAACTGAGGATATAGCCAATCTACAACAACAAATCTCATCCCAACAGCAAGAAATAGCTGACATCAATAATAAACTTGAAGACTTGGACCTAAATTTGGAGTTTGGCGTTAGCCGTGAAAACCAGCGTTAGAGGCTCCTAACGCTGGTTTTAGGCTACCGCCGGTATTTGGAGTCACTCAAAATAGGGTCTAACGCTCACTTTTCAGCCGCGACTTTTCCATACCGCAGATCCCCTTACGTAAATTGCGTATCCTATCTTTTCAATGGGATCTTTCTAACTCCGGTATTTAGAGTCGTTTCTGAACTGAGCGTTAGACATCTAACGACAAAACTCCAGCCGCAGGAAAAAAGTCAGTAGTTAAGAGCTTTCTGGGCTAACGCCGGTTCATAAAGCTCTTAACTACTGTGCTCTAAAGTACACTAACACCCATAAACTACCTATGCACCCCTAAACCGAGGTCCCCCCACATCGCCGACACTCGAATAATTTTTTTTAACCCCTAATCTGCCGACCGCCACCTACGTTATCCTTATGTATCCCTAATCTGCTGCCCCTAACACCGCCGACCCCTGTATTATATTTATTAACCCCTAACCTGCCCCCCACAACGTCGCCTCCACCTACCTACACTTATTAACCCCTAATCTGCCGACCGCAAAGCGCCGCCACCTACGTTATCCTTATGTACCCCTAATCTGCTGCCCCTAACACCGCCGACCCCTATATTATATTTATTAACCCCTAATCTGCCCCCCTCAACGTCGCCTCCACCTGCCTACACTTATTAACCCCTAATCTGCCGACCGGACCTGAGCGCTACTATAATAAAGTTATTAACCCCTAATCCGCCTCACTAACCCTATAATAAATAGTATTAACCCCTAATCTGCCCTCCCTAACATCGCCGACACCTAACTTCAATTATTAACCCCTAATCTGCCGACCGGAGCTCACCGCTATTCTAATAAATGTATTAACCCCTAAAGCTAAGTCTAACCCTAACACTAACACCCCCCTAAGTTAAATATAATTTACATCTAACGAAATTAATTAACTCTTATTAAATAAATTATTCCTATTTAAAGCTAAATACTTACCTGTAAAATAAATCCTAATATAGCTACAATATAAATTATAATTATATTATAGCTATTTTAGGATTAATATTTATTTTACAGGTAACTTTGTATTTATTTTAACCAGGTACAATAGCTATTAAATAGTTAAGAACTATTTAATAGCTAAAATAGTTAAAATAATTACAAATTTACCTGTAAAAGAAATCCTAACCTAAGTTACAATTAAACCTAACACTATACTATCAATAAATTAATTAAATAAACTACCTACAATTACCTACAATTAACCTAACACTACACTATCAATAAATTAATTAAATACAATTCCTACAAATAAATACAATTAAATAAACTTGCTAAAGTACAAAAAATAAAAAAGAACTAAGTTACAAAAAATAAAAAAATATTTACAAACATTAGAAAAATATTACAACAATTTTAAACTAATTACACCTACTCTAAGCCCCCTAATAAAATAACAAAGACCCCCAAAATAAAAAAATGCCCTACCCTATTCTAAATAACTAAAGTTCAAAGCTCTTTTACCTTACCAGCCCTGAACAGGGCCCTTTGCGGGGCATGCCCCAAGAAGTTCAGCTCTTTTGCCTGTAAAAAAAAACATACAATACCCAAGCCCCCCAACATTACAACCCACCACCCACATACCCCTAATCTAACCCAAACCCCCCTTAAATAAACCTAACACTAAGCCCCTGAAGATCTTCCTACCTTGTCTTCACCTCACCGGGTTCAACGATCTGTCCAGAAGAGCTCCTCCGATGTCCTGATCCAAGCCCAAGCGGGGGGCTGAAGAGGTCCATGATCCGGCTGAAGTCTTCATCCAAGCGGGAGCTGAAGAGGTCCATGATCCGGATGAAGTCTTCATCCAAGCGGGAGCTGAAGAGGTCCATGATCCGGATGAAGTCTTCTATCAACGGCATCTTCAATCTTCTTTCTTCCGGATCCATCTTGCAGACCTCCGACGCGGAACATCCTGCTGGCCCGACGGACTAACGACGAATGACGGTTCCTTTAAGGGACGTCATCCAAGATGGCGTCCCTCGAATTCCGATTGGCTGATAGGATTCTATCAGCCAATCGCAATTAAGGTAGGAATATTCTGATTGGCTGATGGAATCAGCCAATCAGAATCAAGTTCAATCCGATTGGCTGATCCAATCAGCCAATCAGATTGAGCTCGCATTCTATTGGAACAGCCAATAGAATATATTAGATTATATTAGGATTTATTTTACAGGTAAGTATTTAGCTTTAAATAGCTTTAAATAGGAATAATTTATTTAATAAGAGTTAATTAATTTTGTTAGATTTAAATTATATTTAATTTAGGGGGGTGTTAGTGTTAGGGTTAGACTTAGCTTTAGGGGTTAATACAGTTATTAGAATAGCGGTGAGCTCCGGTCGGCAGATTAGGGGTTAATAATTGAAGTTAGGTGTCGGCGATGTTAGGGAGGGCAGATTAGGGGTTAATACTATTAACCCCTAATACTATTTATTATAGGGTTAGTGAGGCGGATTAGGGATTAATAACTTTATTATAGTAGCGCTCAGGTCCGGTCGGCAGATTAGGGGTTAATAAGTGTAGGCAGGTGGAGGCGACGTTGAGGGGGGCAGATTAGGGGTTAATAAATATAATATAGGGGTCGGCGATGTTAGGGCAGCAGATTAGGGGTACATAAGGATAATGTAAGTAGCGGCGGTTTACGGAGCGGCAGATTAGGGGTTAATAGTAATATGCAGGGGTCAGCGATAGCGGGGGCGGCAGATTAGGGGTTAATAAGTGTAAGGTTAGGGGTGTTTAGACTCGGGGTACATGTTAAAGTGTTAGGTGCAGACGTAGGAAGTGTTTCCCCATAGGAAACAATGGGGCTGCGTTAGGAGCTTAACGCGGCTTTTTTTGCAGGTGTTAGGTTTTTTTTTCAGCTCAAACAGCCCCATTGTTTCCTATGGGAGAATCGTGCACGAGCACGTTTTTGAGGCTGGCCGCTTGCGTAAGCAACTCTGGTATTGAGAGTTGAAGCTGCGTTAAAAATGCTCTACGCTCCTTTTTTGGAGCCTAACGCAGCCTTTATGTGGACTCTCAATACCAGAGTTATTTTTATGCTGCGGCAAACTCCAAATCTAGCCGTTGGAAAATAGAGGAAGAAGATGTAACATAAGGTTAAAGGGCATACCTGAAACGGTGACAGCACCGGAAATAGCAAACTTTGTATTACAACTATTCCAAGCCATAACAGAAGATAAAGATGACAGCAAATTTCAAATGGAGAGAGCACATAGAGCTCTTAGAGCACCACCAAAAAAAGGAGATCCTCCAAGGGACATAATTGTAAAAATGTTTCGCTTTCAAGAGAAGGAAGAAATAATGGCGGCGGCCAGAAAAAAAACCCACCTTTAAATTTAAAGGAACAGTTATCCAGTTCTATCAAGACCTCTGCCTGAGAACCTTGCAGAGACGAAGTGCACTTCGACCTTTCACACAGCTGCTGCGTAAAAATCAAATTTCCTATAGGTGGGGATTCCCATTTGCACTACACATTCAACATGAAGGTAGGTCAACTTCAATCGATAAGCTGTCAGAAATACCGGAGATTTGTAATCATCTCTAACTGGAATGCCCGGAGCTTCCAACCCTATCTCAAGAGCAAACTACACCCCACAACCCTACACAACAGGGATCAACATCTAGGGGTAAATGGTCAAAAGTCCCTAAGAAAAAGCAGAAAACATGATCAGTTTATGAATCTGCAAATTTAATGAAGAAAACCCATTGAAGGAGGAAAAGAAAAAGGGGAAGGAAGAAGAAAAGGAGGGAAAAATAGCCAGAATCGATCTAGCCAAAGAAGAGACTTATTTCAAGGACATCATTGAGGCGAGGCCGAACTGGAGATAAGTATATTTCTCTGACTGTGTTGTTTTTAAAAACATATTGAGCTCTTAAAAAAAAAAAAAAGAGAACTACATTGGACATCGGTGATAGAAGCTAATTAACCTTTAAGTTTTGTTATAAATTTTTGTACGGTTTAAATTGTATTTCAGAATGAACATTTAGGGCTCGGGATGACCTCGTAGCAGACCTGGGGCAAGTCCCCACGCACTTTTTAATCTAGAGATAACTAAAGTTTGTTTTATTATGCACGCAAAATTTTGAAGTGTATTTTTCTAATTGCACGAGTTAAAAGTTTTGAAATATTTTTCTTAATGCAAATTCTATTTCATATTATTAGCTTAATCATTGTTATATATCCAAAATGGATATATTTAGTTTATATGTTTAGGATGTTTATAGTCATGTGGTCATTAAATTGCTATGTACCTTTTGGTTACCATAAAATGTCAAGTATTCGGGGAAAACTGAAGTTGGTAAAAGAACCCTCTTTCTATGTGTAGCTTTTGTAGCAGGGGGACAGACCCTAGTCAGGGAAAACCTAGACCAATATAGACTTAGAATAGCAGGAGCTATCCGCAACAACAGCTATAAAACCTGTTTCATCTATGGAGCCATGGGCTATTAACCTGATTTTACATAATGTCAGGGGGTTGAACTCAGATATTAAACGTAGAACAGCACTCACACAATATAGATCTTTGCGAGCTAATGGGATTTTCCTACAGGAGACACATTTCTTAGACTCGCAGATACCTAGATACTGGACTAGAGAATTTCCACTACACTATCATGCTACGACTGATTCGAAAAAAAGGGGAGTCTCCATCCTTATACATTCATCTATACCCTTTGTACATATAGAAATAATTAAAGATAAAGAGGGCAGGTTTCTGATAGTCAGGGGCCAGATACAAGGTACTGAAATCACATTTCTTTCATGTAATTAGCAAGAGTCCATGAGCTAGTGACGTATGGGATATACATTCCTACCAGGAGGGGCAAAGTTTCCCAAACCTCAAAATGCCTATAAATACACCCCTCACCACACCCACAATTCATTTTTACAAACTTTGCCTCCTATGGAGGTGGTGAAGTAAGTTTGTGCTAGATTCTACGTTGATATGCGCTCCGCAGCAAGTTGGAGCCCGGTTTTCCTCTCAGCGTGCAGTGAATGTCAGAGGGATGTGAGGAGAGTATTGCCTATTTGAATGCAGTGATCTCCTTCTACGGGGTCTATTTCATAGGTTCTCTGTTATCGGTCGTAGAGATTCATCTCTTACCTCCCTTTTCAGATCGACGATATACTCTTATTTATATACCATTACCTCTGCTGATTTTCGTTTCAGTACTGGTTTGGCTTTCTACAAACATGTAGATGAGTGTCCTGGGGTAAGTAAATCTCATTTTCTGTGACACTCTAAGCTATGGTTGGGCACTTTATTTATAAAGTTCTAAATATATGTATTCAAACATTTATTTGCCTTGACTCAGGATGTTCAACATTCCTTATTTTCAGACAGTCAGTTTCATATTTGGGATAATGCATTTGAATCAATCTTTTTTCTTACCTTAAAATTTGACTCTTTTTTTCCCTGTGGGCTGTTAGGCTCGCGGGGGCTGAAAATGCTTCATTTTATTGCGTCATTCTTGGCGCAGACTTTTTTGGCGCAAAAAATATTTTCTGTTTCCGGTGTCATACGTGTCGCCGGAAGATGCGTCATTTTTGACGTCCTTTTGCGCAAAAAATGTCGGCGTTCCGGATGTGGCGTAATTTTTGACGCCAAATAATGTGGGCGTCTTATTTGGCGCTAAAAAATATGGGCGGCGCTTTTGTCTCCACATTATTTCAGTCTCATTTTTTCTTTGCTTCTGGTTACTAGAAGCATGTTTATTGGCATTTTTTCCCATTCCTGAAACTGTCATTTAAGGAATTTGATCAATTTTGCTTTATATGTTGTTTTTTCTCTTACATATTGCAAGATGTCTCACGTTGCATCTGAGTCAGAAGATACTTCAGGAAAATCGCTGTCTAGTGCTGGAACTACCAAAGCTAAGTGTATCTGCTGTAAACTTTTGGTAGCTATTCCTCCGGCTGTTGTTTGTATTAATTGTCATGACAAACTTGTTAAAGCAGATAACATTTCCTTTAGTAATGTACCATTGCCTGTTGCAGTTCCTTCAACATCTAAGGTGCAGAATGTTCCTGATAACATAAGAGATTTTGTTTCTGAATCCATCAAGAAGGCTATGTCTGTTATTTCTCCTTCTAGTAAACATAAAAAATCTATTAAAACTTCTCTCTCTACAGATGAATTTTTAAATGAACATCATCATTCTGATTCTGATGACTCTTCTGGTTCAGAGGATTCTGTCTCAGAGATTGATGCTGATAAATCTTCATATTTATTTAAATTGGAATTTATTCGTTCTTTACTTAAAGAAGTACTAATTGCTTTAGAAATAGAGGATTCTGGTCCTCTTGATACTAATTCTAAATGTTTAGATAAGGTATTTAAATCTCCTGTGGTTATTCCAGAAGTTTTTCCTGTTCCTAATGCTATTTCTGAAGTAATTTCCAGAGAATGGGATAAATTGGGTAATTCATTTACTCCTTCTAAACGTTTTAAGCAATTATATCCTGTGCCGTCTGACAGATTAGAATTTTGGGACAAAATCCCTAAAGTTGATGGGGCTATTTCTACCCTTGCTAAACGTACTACTATTCCTACGTCAGATGGTACTTCGTTTAAGCATCCTTTAGATAGGAAAATTGAATCCTTTCTAAGAAAAGCTTATCTGTGTTCAGGTAATCTTCTTAGACCTGCTATATCATTGGCTGATGTTGCTGCAGCTTCAACTTTTTGGTTGGAGACTTTAGCGCAACAAGTAACAGATCATGATTCTCATAATATTATTATTCTTCTTCAGCATGATAATAATTTTATCTGTGATGCCATTTTTGATATTATCAGAGTTGATGTCAGGTTTATGTCTCTAGCTATTTTAGCTAGAAGAGCTTTATGGCTTAAAACTTGGAATGCTGATATGGCTTCTAAATCAACTCTACTTTCCATTTCTTTCCAGGGTAACAAATTATTTGGTTCTCAGTTGGATTCTATTATCTCAACTATTACTGGTGGGAAAGGAACTTTTTTACCACAGGATAAAAAATCTAAGGGTAAAAACAGGGCTAATAATCGTTTTCGTTCCTTTCGTTTCAACAAAGAACAAAAGCCTGATCCTTCATCCTCAGGAGCAGTTTCAGTTTGGAAACCATCTCCAGTCTGGAATAAATCCAAGCCTTCTAGAAAGGCAAAGCCTGCTTCTAAGTCCACATGAAGGTGCGGCCCTCATTCCAGCTCAGCTGGTAGGGGGCAGGTTACGTTTTTTCAAAGAAATTTGGATCAATTCTGTTCACAATCTTTGGATTCAGAACATTGTTTCAGAAGGGTACAGAATTGGTTTCAAGATGAGACCTCCTGCAAAGAGATTTTTTCTTTCCCGTGTCCCAGTAAATCCAGTGAAAGCTCAAGCATTTCTGAATTGTGTTTCAGATCTAGAGTTGGCTGGAGTAATTATGCCAGTTCCAGTTCTGGAACAGGGGATGGGGTTTTATTCAAATCTCTTCATTGTACCAAAGAAGGAGAATTCCTTCAGACCAGTTCTGGATCTAAAAATATTGAATCGTTATGTAAGGATACCAACGTTCAAAATGGTAACTGTAAGGACTATCTTGCCTTTTGTTCAGCAAGGGCATTATATGTCCACAATAGATTTACAGGATGCTTATCTGCATATTCCGATTCATCCAGATCATTATCAGTTCCTGAGATTCTCTTTTCTGGACAAGCATTACCAGTTTGTGGCTCTGCCGTTTGGCCTAGCTACAGCTCCAAGAATTTTTACAAAGGTTCTCGGTGCCCTTCTGTCTGTAATCAGAGAACAGGGTATTGTGGTATTTCCTTATTTGGACGATATCTTGGTACTTGCTCAGTCTTTACATTTAGCAGAATCTCATACGAATCGACTTGTGTTGTTTCTTCAAGATCATGGTTGGAGGATCAATTCACCAAAAAGTTCATTGATTCCTCAGACAAGGGTAACCTTTCTGGGTTTCCAGATAGATTCAGTGTCCATGACTCTGTCTTTAACAGACAAGAGACGTCTAAAATTGATTTCAGCTTGTCGAAACCTTCAGTCACAATCATTCCCTTCGGTAGCCTTATGCATGGAAATTCTAGGTCTTATGACTGCTGCATCGGACGCGATCCCCTTTGCTCGTTTTCACATGCGACCTCTTCAGCTCTGTATGCTGAATCAATGGTGCAAGGATTACACAAAGATATCTCAATTAATATCTTTAAAACCGATTGTACGACACTCTTTAACGGGGTGGACAGATCACCATCGTTTAATTCAGGGGGCTTCTTTTGTGCTTCCGACCTGGACTGTAATTTCAACAGATGCAAGTCTCACAGGTTGGGGAGCTGTGTGGGGATCTCTGACGGCACAAGGAGTTTGGGAATCTCAGGAGGTGAGATTACCGATCAATATTTTGGAACTCCGTGCAATTTTCAGAGCTCTTCAGTCTTGGCCTCTTCTGAAGAGAGAATCGTTCATTTGTTTTCAGACAGACAATGTCACAACTGTGGCATACATCAATCATCAAGGAGGGACTCACAGTCCTCTGGCTATGAAAGAAGTATCTCGAATTCTGGTTTGGGCGGAATCCAGCTCCTGTCTAATCTCTGCGGTTCATATCCCAGGTATAGACAATTGGGAAGCGGATTATCTCAGTCGCCAAACGTTGCATCCGGGCGAATGGTCTCTTCACCCAGAGGTATTTCTTCAGATTGTTCAAATGTGGGAGCTTCCAGAAATAGATCTGATGGCGTCTCATCTAAACAAGAAACTTCCCAGGTATCTGTCCAGATCCCGGGATCCTCAGGCGGAAGCAGTGGATGCATTATCACTTCCTTGGAAGTATCATCCTGCTTATATCTTTCCGCCTCTAGTTCTTCTTCCAAGAGTAATCTCCAAGATTCTAAAGGAATGCTCGTTTGTTCTGCTGGTAGCTCCGGCATGGCCTCACAGGTTTTGGTATGCGGATCTTGTCCGGATGGCCTCTTGCCATCCGTGGACTCTTCCGCTACGACCAGACCTTCTGTCGCAATGTCCTTTTTTCCATCAGGATCTCAAATCCTTAAATTTAAAGGTATGGAGATTGAACGCTTGATTCTTGGTCAAAGAGGTTTCTCTGACTCTGTGATTAATACTATGTTACAGGCTCGTAAATCTGTATCCAGAGAGATATATTATAGAGTCTGGAAGACTTATATTTCTTGGTGTCTTTCTCATCATTTTTCTTGGCATTCTTTTAGAATTCCGAGAATTTTACAGTTTCTTCAGGATGGTTTAGATAAAGGTTTATCCGCAAGTTCTTTGAAAGGACAAATCTCTGCTCTTTCTGTTCTTTTTTCACAGAAAGATTGCTAATCTTCCTGATATTCATTGTTTTGTACAAGCTTTGGTTCGTATAAAACCTGTCATTAAGTCAATTTCTCCTCCTTGGAGTTTGAATTTGGTTCTGGGGGCTCTTCAAGCTCCTCCGTTTGAACCTATGCATTCATTGGACATTAAATTACTTTCTTGGAAAGTTTTGTTCCTTTTGGCAATCTCTTCTGCCAGAAGAGTTTCTGAATTATCTGCTCTTTCTTGTGAGTCTCCTTTTCTGATTTTTCATCAGGATAAGGCAGTGTTGCGAACTTCTTTTGAATTTTTACCTAAAGTTGCGAATTCCAACAACATTAGTAGAGAAATTGTGGTTCCTTCATTATGTCCTCATCCTAAGAATTCTAAGGAGAAATCGTTACATTCTTTGGATGTTGTTAGAGCTTTGAAATATTATGTTGAAGCTACTAAGTCTTTCCGAAAGACTTCTAGTTTATTTGTTATCTTTTCCGGTTCTAGAAAAGGCCAGAAAGCTTCTGCCATTTCTTTGGCATCTTGGTTGAAATCTTTAATTCATCTTGCCTATGTTGAGTCGGGTAAAACTCCGCCTCAAAGGATTACAGCTCATTCTACTAGGTCAGTTTCTACTTCCTGGGCGTTTAGGAATGAAGCTTCGATTGATCAGATTTGCAAAGCAGCAACTTGGTCCTCTTTGCATACTTTTACTAAATTCTACCATTTTGATGTATTTTCTTCTTCTGAAGCAGTTTTTGGTAGAAAAGTACTTCAGGCAGCGGTTTCAGTTTGAATCTTCTGCTTATGTTTTTCATTAAACTTTATTTTGGGTGTGGATTATTTTCAGCAGGAATTGGCTGTCTTTATTTTATCCCTCCCTCTCTAGTGACTCTTGCGTGGAAAGATCCACATCTTGGGTAATCATTATCCCATATGTCACTAGCTCATGGACTCTTGCTAATTACATGAAAGAAAACATAATTTATGTAAGAACTTACCTGATAAATTCATTTCTTTCATATTAGCAAGAGTCCATGAGGCCCGCCCTTTTTTTGTGGTGGTTGTGATTTTTGTAAAAAGCACAATTATTCCAATTCCTTATTTTATATGCTTTCGCACTTTTTTATCACCCCACTTCTTGGCTATTCGTTAAACTGAATTGTGGGTGTGGTGAGGGGTGTATTTATAGGCATTTTGAGGTTTGGGAAACTTTGCCCCTCCTGGTAGGAATGTATATCCCATACGTCACTAGCTCATGGACTCTTGCTAATATGAAAGAAATGAATTTATCAGGTAAGTTCTTACATAAATTACGTTTTTGTAACATATATGCCCCTAATGATAAGCAAGACACCTTCTTTAAGCTGCTATCTCATCAGCTGATAAATTGGTCTCAGTCTAGAACGATATTGGCAGGAGACTTTAACGTTGATCTTGCTTTGAAATCTAGAACATGTCTCCAGTTAATGTCAATAAACAACATAGACAGTATAGCAAGGCCAAAACGATACTTGATCATCTGAGCACACACCTTAATTGACTCCTGGAAGACCCTATATGGAGACACGGTAGATACCACATATTATTCTGCGGCTCACAAGACGTACACAAAGTTAGATTACATATTTGTAAGCCAAATACCACAGTCCTCCTTAGTCAGCCAACATTCACTCCTGTGTGTGGTCGGATCACTCAATGACGCAACTGAGAATAGGTACCTTACAACCCACTGACAGAACTAAAACATGGACTTTTGACTCTTTCTGCCTCAAAGATCCAGTAACATTGAAATATGTAACACGACGAATGTGGGAGCATTGGGAGATTAATACGGGGACAACGGAGAACCCTATATCGACTTGGGCAGCCCACAAAACTTTTTTAAGAGGACTACTAATAAAAGAAAAAGCTGTCCTGGTTAAAAAATATAGCAATCAAAGGAAAGAACTTCAAAACGAAATAAACACATTAGAACAGCAACACAAAATTACACAATCTAAGACAGTTTATCAGCAACTACAGAAAAAACGTTCGACATTAGCTAACATTCTTAGCGACCAGTCAGTTAGGGCAGCATTCCGACTTAAGACTAATTACTATATATATGCCAATAAGCCGGATAGATATATGGCTAATAAAATTCATGAAAAATTGAGAGTAGCGGCTATAGCACAGATTCAGAAGCATGACGGTACCACCACAACTCATCCATAGGAAATAGTTGACTGTTTTGCTGACTATTACAGTGATCTATATGACGGGAATAAAGTGGCTCAGTCTGCACATACTAAAACTCTGCTACATAAATTTCTTGACGAAACACAGCTGCCCCCCTTGACGGAAAAAGATAGAGATAAGTTAAATTAAGAGATTACGATGATTGAAGTTCAACAGGCAGTGAAAGACTTAAAGCCAGGAAAGGCCCCGGGTCCGGATGGACTACCGGGGGAATACTATAAATTGTTCAAATCCTCACTGGTCTCCCACTTAGTCAAATTCTCCAATCATATCATGCAAGGATATACGATACCTCCTGACCTTCTCAGATCCAGGATAGCTGTAATACCCACACCAGGGAAAAATGTCAAATGGTGTGCTAGCTATAGACCCATCTCTCTCATAAATTAAGATCTTTACCAAGATACTAGCTAATAGTCTTAAGTCCATACTGCCAGATATTGTCCATCCAGATGAGGTTGGGTTTGTGATGGGCAGGGAAGCCCCTGATAAGATTAGACGCATACTTATGACCATTACCCAATTGACAAAGACGAAAACGCCTTCTCTGGTCCTATCACTGGACACGGAGAAGGTGTTTGACAGAATTGACTGGACATATATGTTTGCTGTCTTGGAGAAGATGGAATTTAGAGGCCCCTTTGTAACAGCTTTACAAGGTATATACTCTGCACCTACAGCTACGGTTAAGGCTATTGGACACCATTCAAAACTTATAAATATTAAAAACGGGACAAAACAGGGATGCCCACTTTCGCCGTTATTATTTGCGCTTTGTATGGAACCCTTAGCCGCCTGTATTAGGCAAAATCCTGACATCACAGGCTTTCAACTCAAAAATAGGGATCATAAGATTGCTCTTTTCGCAGATGACGTTTTGCTGACATTGACCAAACCTTAACTTCTCTTACTAGCCTCTATGACGTCCTTGACCGGTTCTCTGCCATATCGGGGTATAAAATAAATATGGACAAAAGTGAAGCAATGGCAATAGCGTTGCCGCCCCAAACAAAAAAACTAATTGAACTCAATTTTGAATTTTCTTGGGTTAAATCATATATTAAATATCTGGGAATTAATTTATCAGCTCAATATGTGGAACTATATAAGATCAATTATTTGCTATATCCCTACGAATTTCTTTATATAGAGGCAAAGTGGAAACATCTTAACTTTTCATGGTATGGCAGAATAGCGGCAATAAAAATGAATGTTCTCCCAAGACTGTTATACCTGTTTAGAACCTTACCTATCCCAGTTCCAAAAAAAGACCTGGAAACAATGCAATCTGAACTTATTTATTTCATCAATAGCAAAAAACATTCTAGAATCCCCTTTCAAACGCTAACAAAGCATAGACAGCTAGGAGGGATTGGAGTCCCTAACCTGAAAGACTATTATGATGCCTCAAGACTGGCCCAAACAGCGCTAACAGGAACGCCTAACACTTACATATTTTGGATAGGGTTGGAGGCGGACTTAGGAGACTCTGAACCCCCAGATGCTCTATTATGGGACACTTCTGTATCTCTACAGGTAATCCATACTTATTCTCCAATCACCGGTCACTCAGTGGGGCACTGGAGAACCCTAAATAAAAAGAAAAGATTGGTCCCAGAATACTCATTCAAGACACCACTTAGATATCTTATTTCAAGGGAATATAGGAAACAATTAGACAAATGGGTAAATAAGGGTCTTTATAGAGTAGGCGATATGGTGCTACATAATAAACCATTAACTTTTACACAAATCCAGGAGAAGCTAACACCAGACCCCCTTAGGTGGTATTTATACTTGCAAGTCACTTCTGCATTGCATAGATTCTTATTCTTAACACACGAAATCACCTCAGTACCACGTTAGAGAAAATATGCTGCGCTGACATGAGGCAAAAACACACCATCTCAAGAATATACATAGCTTTACAATCCGCAACAAACGAGGAAAAGTCTTCTCTCATGTGCAAATGGGAGACTGATATAGGCATTAACTTGGAGGTGAAGGAATGGTATGAATTACTTTACTCCTCCTGTAGAGGTTTGATAAGTGCGGACCTACGAGAAAATAGCTATAAAACCATCTTCAGGTGGTACTTAACCCCCATAAAAACCTCCCACTTCACAGAGGTAAAAAACAGAAAATGCTACAGGGGATGTAATGAAATAGGAACTTATATACACATGTGGTGGGAGTGCCGCGAAGTTAAACATCTGGTCATGTCTGTCCAACCACCTTAGTACACTATTGGGGGAACAGATAACACTTACCATGTCCCAGGGGCTCCTCAACATGCCGTTTCCAAACTATCATCACCATATTAACACTTTTACCAGAATACTCTGCACAGTCACAAGACTATGCATTGCTAAGTATTGGAGGGAGAGAGCACCAACATGGCAAGAGGTCCTAGACAAAATTAGATTGACACATAAACTCCATGAAACTGCAGCTTTTATCCTGGGAAATGTGGATACATATCAAAAAATTTGGTTTTACTGGTTAATGCAATCATGATGACGTATTGACTCTCCTGGGGTCCTAAATTAAAAACATAGAAAGACAAGTAACATATACTAGGGAAGGTTCATTTATAGATATTCTACCCCCCGATAAGGAGAATAGCTTTCGTGATGTATTAAATGGCAATGACACACATAACTGCTTTTTACTTGACCACTTGTTAGTTTGTTTTTATTGTTAGTTATTATTCGTTTTGGTTTGACCTTATTTTTAATTTGTTGTTTTTTCTTGTTTTTTTTTTTTGGAAAACAATGTACAAAACGCCTATGTTAAAAATGCACTGCTCAGTATGTCAGACCGGGATTGGGTCCTGATGCCTACAGTGAAATATTATTGTGAGATATAAGACAAAACAGTTTGGACATTGTGGACTAATATGCCAGCTTGCAATCAATGGTAAAAAGTTGATACAAAAGATGGCAGATATACAACTACCATAGGGATGTGTTGTCTAATGATCCCATGATGTACTGAATTACTAATGCTTATCGATATGTGATGTGATGTTTTTTGCTTAATAAAAAAATATTTTAACATAAAACATCTCATAATACTGATGAAATTTGTAATGACCGACAACATACTGATATATACACCTCTGATGAGGATCTCTCTGATTTGGAAGATCCTACTTCAGACATTGACACTGATAAATCAACTTATCTTTTTAAGATTGAGTATATTCGTTCTTTGTTAAAAGAAGTGTTGATAACTTTGGATATTGAGGAGTCTGGACCTCTTGATAATAAATCCAGTAAACGTTTAAATTCTGTCTATAAACCTCCTGTGATTACTCCTGAGGTTTTTCCTGTTCCTGATGCTATTTCTGATGTGATTGCTAAGGAATGGTCTAAGCCTGGTACTTCTTTTGTTCCTTCTTCAAGGTTTAAAAAGTTGTATCCTTTGCCAGTAGCTAAGTTAGAGTTTTGGGAAAAAGTCCCTAAGGTTGATGGGGCTATTTCTACTCTTGCTAAGCATACTACTATTCCGATGGAAGATAGTACCTCTTTTAAGGATCCTTTAGATAGGGAAATTGAATCTTATCTAAGGAAAGCTTATTTACATTCTGGCTATATTCTCAGACCTGCCATTTCTATGGCTGATGTTGGGGCTGCATCAACTTTTTGGTTGGCTAGCTTAGCACATCGGTAAAAAGATTCTGATTTGCATAACATTGTTCGTTTGCTTTAACATGCTAATCATTTTATCTGTGATGCTATTTTTGATATAATCAAGATTGATGTTAAATCTAGGTCTTTGGCTATTTTAGCTAGAAGAGCTTTATGGCTCAAATCATGGAATGCTGACATGGTATCTAAATCTAGGTTACTATCATTCTATCATTCCAGGGTAATAATTTGTTTGGTTCCCAGCTGGATTCTATTATTTCCACTATTACTGGGGGGGGGGGGGGAGTTTTTTTGCCCCAAGATAAAAAGTCTAAGGGTAAATGTAAAGCTTCTAATTGATTTTGTTCCTTCCGTCAGAATAGAGAGCAGAAAACCACTCCTTCCCCTAAGGACTCTGGCTCCAATTGGAAGCCATCTTCGAAATGGAATAAATCCAAGCCTTATAAGAAACCAAAGCCAGCCCCCAAGACTGCATGAAGGTGCGGCCCTCAATCCAGTTCTGCTGGTGGGGGGCAGATTGAAATTATTTCAAGATGTTTGGGCGGGTTCCGTTCAGAATCATTGGATTCAGAATATTGTCTCTCAGGGGTATCGAATAGGTTTCAGCATAAGACCTCCTGTAAGAAGATTTTTTTATCTCTCACGTTCCAACAAATCCTGTGAAAGCTCAGGCCTTTCTGAAGTGTTTCAGATCTAGAGCTTTCAGGGGTAATTGTACCAGTTCCACTTCTGGAACAGGGTCTGGGTTTTTATTCAAATCTTTCCGTTGTCCCGAAGAAGAAAAAATATTTCAGACCAGTTCTGGATCTGAAGTTTTTGAATCAATTTGTAAGGGTCCCAACTTTCAAGATGGTGACTATAAGGACTATTCTGCCTTTTGTTCAGCAAGGTCATTACATGTCCTCAATAGACTTACAGGATGCGTATCTTCACATTCCGATTCATCCAGACCACTATCGGTTTCTGAGATTCTCTTTTCTAGACAAGCATTACCAATTTGTTGCTCTTCCATTTGGCCTAGCAACAGCTCCAAGAATCTTTTCAAAGGTTCTTGGTGCCCTTCTATCTGTAATCAGAGAGCAGGGTATTGGAGTGTTTCCTTATTTTGGATGATATCTTGGTACTGGCTCATTTAGCAGAATCTCACAGAAATCAACTTGTGTTGTTTCTTCAAAGACATGGTTGGAGGATCAATTTACCAAAGAGTTTCTTGATTCCTCAGACAAGGGTCACCTTTTTAGGTTTCCAGATAGATTCAGTGTCCATGACTCTGTCTTTAACAGACAAGAGACGAATGAAATTGGTTTCTGCCTGTCGAAAACTTTAGTCTCGATCATTCCCTTCAGTGGCTATGTGCATGGAAGTTTTAGGTCTCATGACTGCAGCATCGAACGTGATCCCCTTTGCTCGTTTTCATATGAGACCTCTGCAGTTTTGCATGCTGAATCAATGGTGCAGGGATTATACTTGGATATCACAATTGATATACTTAAATCCCAACATTCAACTCTCTCTCTTCTGGTGGTTGGACCATTATCGGATTATTCAAGGGGCCTCTTTTGTTCGTCCTTCCTGGACTGTAATTTCATTACATGCAAGTCTCACAGGTTGGGGAGCTGTCTGGGGGTCTTTGACAGCACAAGGAGTTTGAAATCCTCAAGAGGCGAGGTTACCAATCAATATTTTAGAACACTGTGCTATTTTCAGGGCTCTTCCGGCTTGGCCTCTATTAAAGAGAGAATCATTCATTCGTTTTCAAACGGACAATATCACAACTGGCATATGTCAATCATCAGGGTGGGACTCGCAGTCCTTTAGTAATGAAAGAAGTATCTCAGATACTTTCTTGGGCGGAATCCAACTCCTGTCTAATTTCTGCGATACATATCCCAGGTGTAGACAATTTAGAAGCGGATTATCCCAGTCGTCAGTCTTTACATCCAGGGGGGTGGTCTCTCCATCCAGATGTATTTTATCAGATTGTACAGATGTGGGGTCTTCCCGAAATAGATCTGATGGCTTCCCATCTAAACAAGAAGCTTCCCAGGTACCTTTCTAGGTCCAGGGATCTTCAGGCAGAGATGTTGGATGCGTTAGCAGTTCCTTGGTTTTACCAACCTGCTTACATTTTTCTGCCTCTAGTTCTTCTTCCAAGGGTGATCTCCAAGATCATAATGGAACAATCGCATGTGTTTCTGATAGCACCAACATGGCCTCACAGGTTTTGGTATGCCCAGTTGCCAACCTTGGCCACTTACTTTAAGGCCAGACCTTCTGTCTCAAGGGCCGTTTTTCCATCAGGATCTCAAATCGCTAAATTTGAAGGTATGGTAATTGAACGCTTAGTGCTTAGTCATAGAGGTTTCTCTGACTCAATGACTAATACTATGCTACAGGCTCGTAAGTCTGTTTCAAGGAAGATTTATTATCTGGTTTGGAAAACCTATATTTCATGGTGTTTTTCTCATAAATTTTCTTGGCATTCTTTTAGAATTCCTAGAATTTTACAGTTTCTTCAGGATGGTTTGGATAAAGGTTTGTCTGCAAGTACTTTGAAGGAAAAAATCTCTGCTCTTTCTGTTTTATTTCATAGAAAGATTGCTAAACTTCCTGATATTCACTGTTTTGTTCAGGCTTTGGTTCATATCAAGCCTGTTGTTAAATCAATCTCTCCTCCTTGGAGTCTTAATTTGGTTTTGAAGGCTTTGCAGTCTCCTCCTTTTGAGCCTATGCATTCTTTGGATATTAAACTACTTTCTTTGAAAGAATAGTTTTTTTTGGCTATCTCTTCAGCTAGAAAAGTTTCTGAATTGTCTGATCTCTCCTTGTCTGATTTTCCATCAGGATAAGGCTGTTTTGCGGACTTCGTTTAAATTTCTTCCTAATATTGTGAATTCTAACAACATTATTAGGGAAATTTTTGTTCCTTCCTTGTGTCCTAATCCTAAGAATATTCTTGAAAGATCTTTACATTCTTTGAATGTTGTAAGAGCTTTGAAATATTATGTTGAAGCTACAAAAGATTTCAGGAAGACTTCTAGTCTATTTGTTGTTTTTTTCTGCTCCTAGGAAACGTCAGAAAGCCTCAGCTCATTTAACTAGATCAGTCGCCACTTCTTGGGCTTTTAAGAATGAAACTTCGGTTGATCAGATTTGCAAAGCAGCAACTTGGTCTTCTTTGCATACATTTACTAAATTTTACCATTTTGATGTATTTGCTTCTTCTGAAGCAGTCTTTGGTAGAAAACTTCTTCAGGCAGCTGTCTGTTTGATTCTTCTGCTTATGATTTAATTTTTTTTCTTGAAATTTATGTGAAATTTATGTGAAATTTATGAGAGAATTGTTTTTTTGTGGATTTAATTTTGTCAGCGGAAATAGCTGTTTTTATTTTATCCCTCCCTTTCTAGTGACTCTTCTGTGGTCTTCCACATCTTGGGTATTTCTATCCCATACGTCACTAGCTCATGGACTCTTGCCAATTACATGAAAGAAAACATAATTTATGTATGAACTTACCTAATAAAATCATTTCTTTCATATTGGCAAGAGTCCATGAGGCACAGCCTTTTTTTGGTGGTTATAATTTTGTATAAAAACAATTTTATTTCCTGTTCCTCTCTTTGTATGCTTTTATACTCCTCATTTTATCACCCCACTACTTTGGCTATTCGTTAAACTGAATTGTGGGTGTGGTGAGGGGTATATTTATAGGCATTTTGAGGTTTGGGAAACTTTGCCCCTCCTGGTAGGATTGTATATCCCATATGTCACTAGCTCATGGACTCTTGTCAATATGAAAGAAATTAATTTATCAGGTAAGTTCTTACATAAATTATTTTTTTCAGAGTTCTCTGATTCCTCAGACAAGAGTTTTTTTTTCTTTTTGGGTCCAGATAGATTCAGTTTCCATGAGACTTCTTTTCACAGATTAAAGAAGGTTAAAGCTGGTGCCGGCTTGTCTTTTTCTTTTCCCTCTGTTGCTCTTTGCATAGTTTTAGGTCTCATGATTGCTGAACCAAATGCTATTCCGTTTACTTACTTGCACATGAGGCCTCCAGCTTTTTATGCTTCAGCAATGGTGCAGGAATCATACTCCGCTTCCTCAAAGGATTTATCTAGATTACAGAACAAGTCAGTCTCTTTCTTGGTGGCTGAATCATCAGCTCATTGTGCAGGAAGCTTCTTTTGCTTGTCCTATTTATACTGTGAACACTACAGAAGCAAATCTATAAGGTTAGGGGGCCATCTTGGAAACCCCAGTGCACTGGGGGTCTGGTTTCCTCGGAATGCAAGGTTGCTAATACATTTTGTAGAACCCTTCAGAGTTGGCCTCTGTTGAATAGGGAGTCAACCTGATTTTAAGAAAAACAATGTTACAGCAATGAATAAAATCAATCATCAGGGGGAGCTCACAGTTTCCTAGCCATTAAAGTGTTTCAAATTCTTTCCTGGACAGAAGCCACTTTTTGTCTGATTTCTGCAGTTCATTTTCCAGGAGTAAACAACTGGGAAGCAGATTTTATCAGTCAGTCCTTGCATCCATGAGAGTGGTATCTCCATCTGGATATTTTCAATCAGATAGTGGATCTTTGGGGTCTCCCACAGTTAGATCTGATGGCTTCTCTGTTGAACCACAAACTTCACAGGTACTGTGCTAGATAGAGGGATCCTTGTGTGGAATTTGTAGATGTTCTGGTGGCTCCATGGTCATTTCGACTCCTCTGGTTCTTCTTCCTAGAGTGATCGTCAGGATTAGGCAAGAGAGAGACATTGGTTATTCTGATTGCACCGGCTTGGTCTCACAGAGTTTGGTATGCAGATCTGGTTCAGATATCCAGTTGTCTACCTTGGCCACTTCCTCTACGCCCAGACCTTCAGTCTCAAGGTCCATTTTTCCATCAGACTTTGATACAAGCTTGTAAGCCTTTGACAAGGAAGATTTATCATAAGGTCTGGAAGACCTTTATTTCTTGGTATATGTATCATAGTTTTCCTGGAATTATTTTATGAATTCCTAGGATTTTTAAGATTTCGCTGGATTGTTTAAATAGGGGTTTATTTGCCAGTTTTTCGAAAGGTCAAATTTTTGCTCTTTCAGTTTGTTTCACAAGAAGATTGCTAATCTTCCTGACATGCATGTTTTTTTTTCCAGGCTTTAGCTATTATTAAGCCTGCAATTAAACCAATTTCTCCTCCTTGTAATCTAAATTTGTTATTTACGGCTTTGCAGACTCCTCCATTTGAGCCTTATGCATAAGGCGGATATTAAGCTTCTTTCTTGGAAGGTTTTGTTTCTTTTGGCTATCTCTTCTGCTAGAAGAGTCTCTGAGTTGTCCGTTCTTTCATGTAATCCTCCTTATCTTATTGTTCATCAGGATAAGGCAGTTTTAAGGACCAAATTTGACTTTTTACCTAAGGTTGTGTCTTCAGATAATATGCGTCAGGGAATTGTCCCTTCTTTGTGTCTTAATCTCAAAAAATTTTTTGGAGAGGCTTCTTCATAATTTGTATGTTGTAAGAGCGTTGAAGAATTATGTGGACGCTAAGGTTTTCAGACAAACTTCGAGTTTGTATGTTCACTTTTCTGTTTCCAGGAAAGTGCAAAAAGCTTCTGCCATTTCTTTGACTTGGTTGAAATCTTTGATCCATTAGGCTTACTGGAGGTAGGTCAGCATCCACCTAAATGGATTACTTCTCATTCTTCCAGATCAGTTGCCACTTCTTGGGCTTTTAAGAATGAGACTTCAGTTAACCAAATTTGCAAGGCAGCTACCTGGTCTTCTTTGCATACTTCAACTAAATTTTACCATTTTAATGTTTTTGCTTCTTCTGAAGCAGCTTTTGGTAGGAAAGTCCTTCAGGGAGTTGTCTAACGTTAAATTTGTTTTTGCCTGTAGGTTATTTTTAATTGCGTTTAATTTTTTTTTAAAAAGTGATGTTATACGCTGTTTTTTCTTTGAGTTCTATCTGGGTTTTTTATTTAGTTTAACCATGAAAAAAGATGTTCTTTATATCCTCCCTATATTTCTCATTACTCGTGGACTCTACAGCTTGGGTATTAGTTCCCAGGATGAATGTATTATGGACTCTAACTACCTGTATGAAATAAAACATTATTTATGCTTACCCGATTAACTTATTTCATGATAGTGAGAGTTCACAAGACCCCCACCCTCTTATTTTTCTGGTGATGGTTTATTTCTTTTTGCTTCCTAACTTTTTTTCGCTTGGCTATACATCAGACTAATTTCCATTAACGTGAGAGGGGTTTTATAGATCTCTTAGGGTTTGGGAATCTCTGCCTCCTTAGGATACATCTTTATGATTCTTTAAATACAATTCAATACATGATGAAGTGGTTACCAGATTTTTTTAGGTGTTCAATTGTATAGGTTACACAAATTAAACTTTATCACTTGCATAAGGAAATACTTATAAAAGTGCCACTATATATCTACAGTACCTTCAATTTTTGGGAGGGGTTATTACATTTTATCAGTAATTAACATAAAATTTGATTAACTGTAAAACAATTTTCATAAGATGGGTCCCAAATACAAGATTAAAAAAATTAAGAATTGTATTAATATTACGTCAACACCTCTGAAGCACAATTAAAGTAATAAGTTCTGTTTGTTTATAGTATACATGACAAACCGTTTGCGTTGCACAAAATTTATTGATATAAAACAGCCAGCGGGATATGGATAAATAATCTCTAATATGAAGTTAACGGGAAATAAAACAAATTGGGATAGAGACAAAATATAATATGTACTTTAATTACTTTACCTGCAAATTTATACTGCAGTGCCTGGCCATTAACACTTTCTTTTAAGTTTCCGAATTGTACAGCTCTAACTCCGCACACACATTTCCTTCTATGGTTGCATCTATATTTACCTTTGATTTGGTAGAATGCAAGACATTAACACTCATCTGCTGGAGCATTCCTAGAAGCAAATAAGCCGCTGTGAACACAGTTGAAATACAATGCTTGTGTTTCTGATGCTAGACACTGATAAGGGGGAGGGTGGATCAGACTACTCCAGACAGCATCTCTAGGTAACTAATTTGCTTATTTTTGTAAATTATTTTAAAATACTTTCCTGCAATTTTTAAACAATATTTTATGGAAACTATTTTTACTTTATTAGCCCTTGTAGGATATGCACATATCTCAACATGTTTTATGGCACTTTAAAACAACATTAAACACCTTTTTTTGCTAAAACACTCTGCTTTGTACCACACTCCCTAGAGATGCCATAAAGCAAAATTTGCAACCTAGATTTCTTTCATGTAATTGGCAAGAGTCCATGAGCTAGTGACGTATGGGATATACATTCCTACCAGGAGGGGCAAAGTTTCCCAAACCTCAAAATGCCTATAAATACACCCCCACCACACCCACAATTCAGTTTTACAAACTTTGCCTCCTATGGAGGTGGTGAAGTAGGTGAAGGTGAAGGTGCTAGATTTCTACGTTGATATGCGCTTCGCAGCATGCTGAAGCCCAGTTTTCCTCTCAGAGTGCAGTGAATGACAGAGGGATGTGAAGGGAGTATTGCCTATTGAATGCTATGGTCATCCTATCGGGGATCTATTTCATAGGTTCTCTGTTATCGGTCGTAGAGATTCTTCTCCTACCTCCCTTTTCAGATCGACGATATACTCTTATATACCATTACTTCTGCTGATTCTCGTTTGAGTACTGGTTTGGCTATCTACTATATGTAGATGAGTGTCTTTTGGTAAGTATGTCTTATTTTATTTATGACACACTCAGCTATGGTTTGGCACTTTATATGTAAAGTTCTAAATATATGTTTTATACTTATATTTGCCATGATTCAGGTTAATCAGTATATTTCCTTCTTACAGACTGTCAGTTTCATTTTTGGGAAATGCATATGAATACATTTTTTTCTTACCTGAAAATTTTTCAAATTGACTTTTCTTTCTAAATTGCGGGCTGTTAGGCTCGCGGGTGCAAAAAATGCTAGAATTTATTCCGTCATTTTTGGCGCGAGATTTTTTTGGCACGAGAATTACGTTTGTTGACGTTAATGACGTCATTTCCGGCGTCGCAGTTGACGCCGAGAATTTTCACGTAGTTGCGTCATCTATGACGCTCGTGTTTGTTGCAGACGTTTTTGGCGCCAAAAAAATTGTCAATTGTGGGCGTCATACTTGGCGCCAGTTTTTTTGACATTATTTAAGTCTTTGTTTCTTTTTGCTTCTGGTTTCCAGATAATTTTGCTTTATATGTTGTTTTTTTCTATTACATATTGCAAGATGTCTCAATCTGACCCTGTATCAGAATCTACTTCTGGAATGCTGCTGCCTGATGTCGGTTCTACCAAAGCTAAGTGCATTTGTTGTAAACTTGTGGTAACTGTTCCTCCGGCTGTAGTTTGTGTTAGTTGTCATGAAAAACTTTCAAAAGCAGACAATATTTCCATTAGTAGTAGTCTATTACCTGTTGTTGTTCCTTCAACATCTAATGTTCAGGATATTCCTGTTAATGTAAGAGAATTTGTTTCTAATTCTATTTAGAAGGCCATGTCTGTTATACCACCTTCTAATAAACGTAAAAGGTCTTTTAAAACTTCTCATAAATTAGATGAATTTTTAAATGACTGCCAACATTCTGATTTATCTATCTCTGATGAGGCTCTATCTGGTTCAGAAGATTCTGCCTCAGATATTGACACTGACAAATCTTCATATTTATTTAAGATGGAGTTTATTTGTTCTTTACTAAAAGAGGTGTTGATTGCATTAGATATGGAGGAGTCTAGTCCTCTTGATATTAAAACCAGTAAACGTTTAAATATGGTTTTTAAACCTCATGTAGTTATTCCAGAGGTTTTTCCAGTTCCTGATGCTATTTCAGATGTAATTTCTAGGGAATGGAATAGTTTGGGTACTTCATTTACTCCTTCTTTAAGGTTTAAGAGACTGTACCCTTTGCCGACTGATAGATTGGAGTTTTGGGGAAAAATTCCCAAAGTTGATGGGGCTACCTCTACTCTTGCTAAATGTACTACTATTCCTATGGCAGATAGTACTTCTTTTAAAGATCCTTTAGATAGGAAGCTTGAATCTTTTCTAAGGAAGGCTTATTTATGTTCAGGTAATCTTCTTAGGCCTGCTATTTCTTTGGCTGATGTTGCTGCGGCTTCAACTTTTTGGTTGGAGGCTTTAGCGCAACAAGTACCAGATGATAATGTGTATAGCATTGTTAAGCTTCTTCAACATGCTAATAATTTCATTTGTGATGCCATTTTTGATATCATTAGAATTGATGTCAGGTATATGTCTTTAGCTATTTTAGCTAGAAGAGCTTTATGGCTTAAATCTTGGAATGCAGATATGTCTTCTAAGTCAACTTTGCTTTCTCTTTCTTTCCAGGGTAATAAATTATTTGGTTCTCAGTTGTATTCTATCATTTCAATTGTCACTGGGGGGAAGGGAGCTTTTTTGCCTCAGGATAAAAAATTTAAGGGTAAATTTAGGGCTGCTAACCGTTTTTGTTCCTTTCGTCAGAATAAGGAACAGAAGCCTCACCCTTCCCCTAAAGGAAGGTTTCCAATTGGAAGCCTTCTCCAGTCTGGAATAAATCCAAGCCTTTTAGAAAATCAAAACCAGCCCCCAAATCCGCATGAAGGTGCAGCCCTCATTCCAGCACAGCTGGTAGGGGGCAGACTACGATTTTTCAAAGATGTTTGGATCAATTCAATTCAAAATCATTGGATTCAGAACATTGTTTCTCAAGGGTACAGAATAGGTTTCAAGGTAAGACCGCCTGTGAGAAGGTTCTTTCTCTCACGCATTCCAGTGAACCCAGTAAAGGCTCAGGCTTTCCTGAAATGTGTTTCAGACCTGGAGTCATCTGGGGTAATTGTGCCAGTTCCATATCTGGAACAGGGTCTGGGGTTTTATTCAAATCTGTTCATTGTACCAAAGAAAGAGAATTCTTTCAGACCAGTTCTGGATCTAAAAATTTTGAATCGTTATGTAAGAATACCAACATTCAAAATGGTGACTATAAGGACTATTCTGCCTTTTGTTCTGCAAGGGCATTATATGTCCACAATAGACTTACAGGATGCTTATCTTAATATTCCAATTCATCCAGATCACTATCAGTTCCTGAGATTCTCTTTTCTAGACAAGCATTACCAATTAGTTGCTCTTCCTTTTGGCCTAGCAACAGCTCCAAGGATCTTCTCAAAGGTTCTCGGTGCCCTTCTCTCTGTAATCAGAGAGTGGGGTATTGCGGTGTTTCCTTATTTGGACGATATCTTGGTACTTGCTCAGTCTTTACATTCTGCAGAATCTCACACGAATCAACTTGTGTTGTTTCTTCAAAAACATGGTTGAAGGATCAATTTACCAAAAAGTTCCTTGATTCCTCAGACAAAGGTAACCTTTTTAGGATTCCAAATAGATTCAGTATCCATGACTTTGTCTCTAACAGACAAAAGACGTCTGAAATTAGTTTCAGCTTGTCGGAACCTTCAGCCTCAATCATTCCCTTCAGTAGCTATGTGCATGGAAGTTTTAGGTCTCATGACTGCAGCATCGGACACGATCCCCTTTGCTCATTTTCACATGAGACCTCTTCAGCTTTGTATGCTGAACCTTTGGTGCAGGGATTATACAAAGATATCACAATTGATATCCTTAAATCCCAATACTCGACTATCTCTGACTTGGTGGTTAAATCACCACCGTTTAGTTCAAGGGGCCTCTTTTCCTCATCCAACCTGGACTGTGATTTCAACAGATGCGAGTCTTTCAGGTTGGGGAGCTGTCTGGGGATCTCTGACAGCGCAGGGGGTTTGGAAATCTCAAGAGGCGAGATTACCAATCAATATTTTGGAACTCCGTGCGATTTTCAGAGCTCTTCAGTTCTGGCCTCTTCTGAAGAGAGAATCGTTTATTTGTTTTCAGACAGACAATGTCACAAGCATGGTGTATGTCAATCATCAAGGTGGGACTCACAGTCCTCAAGCTATGGAAGAAGTATCTCGGATACTTGCATGGGCGGAATCCAGCTCCTGTCTAATCTCTGTGGTTCATATCCCAGGTATAGACAATTGGGAAGCGGATTATCTCAGTCGCCAGACTTTACATCCGGGAGAATGGTCTCTTCACCCAGATGTGTTTCTTCAGATTGTTCAGATATGGGGGCTTCCAGAAATAGATCTGATGGCTTCTCATCTAAACAGAAAACTTCCCAGGTATCTGTCCAGATCCAGGGATCCTCAGGCGGAAGCAGTGGATGCGTTGTCACTTCCTTGGAATTATCAACCTGCTTATATTTTTCCGCCTCTAGTTCTTCTGCCAAGAGTGATTTCCAAAATCATAATGGAACGTTCGTTTGTACTGCTGGTGGCTCCAGCATGGCCACACAGGTTTTGGTATGCAGATCTTGTTCGGATGTCCAGTTGCCAACCATGGCCATTTCCGTTAAGGTCAGACCTATCTCAAAGTCCGTTTTTCCATCAGGATCTCAAATCATTAAATTTGAAGGTATGGAGATTGAACGCTTAGTGCTTAGTCATAGAGGTTTCTCTGACTCAGTGATCAATACTATGTTGCAGGCTCGTAAATCTGTGTCTAGGAAGATTTATTACAGAGTTTGGAAGACTTACATTTCATGGTGTTCCTCTCATAAGTTCTCTTGGCATTCTTTTAGAATTCCTAGAATTTTACAGTTTCTTCAGGATGGTTAGGATAAGGGTTTGTCTGCAGGTTCCTTGAAAGGACAAATCTCTGCTCTTTCTGTTCTGTTTCACAGAAAAATTGCTAATCTTCCTGACATTCGTTGTTTTGTACAGGCTTTGGTTCATGTCAAGCCTGTCATTAAGTCAATCTCTCCTCCTTGGAGTCTTAATTTGGTTTTGAGAGCTTTACAGGCTCCTCCGTTTGAGCCTATGCATTCTCTGGATATTAAGTTACTTTTTTGGAAAGTATTGTTTCTTTTGTCTATCTCTTCTGCTAGAAGAGTTTCTGAATTATCTGCTCTTTCTTGTGAGTCTCCTTTTCTGATTTTTCATCAGGATAAGGCAGTTTTGCGGACTTTATTTAAATTTTTACCTAAGGTTGTGAATTCCAATAACATTAGTAGAGAAATTGTTGTCCCTTCGTTGTGTCCTAATCCTAAGAATTTTTTGGAAAAATCTTTGCATTCTTTGGATGTGGTAAGAGCTTTGAAATATTATGTTGAAGCTACTAAAGATTTCAGAAAGACTTCTAGTCTATTTGTTATCTTTTCTGGTCCTAAGAAAGGTCAGAAAGCTTCTGCTATTTCTTTGGCTTGGTTAAAGCTTTTGATTCATCCTGCTTATGTGGAGTCGGGTAAATCCCAGCCTCAGAGGATTACGGCTCATTCTACTAGGTCAGTTTCTACTTCCTGGGCTTTTAAGAATGAAGCTTCTGTTGATCAGATTTGCAAAGCAGCAACTTGGTCTCCTTTGCATACTTTAACTAAATTCTAACATTTTGATGTTTTTTCTTCTTCAGAAGCAGTTTTTGGTAGAAAAGTTCTTCAGGCAGCTGTTTCAGTTTGATTCTTCTGCTTATAATTTCAATTTTTTGATTTGGGTTGTGGATTCTTTTTTCAGCGGAATTGGATGTTTTTATTTTTATCCCTCCCTCTCTAGTGACTCTTGCGTGGAGTTCCATATCTTGGCATTGATATCCCATACGTCACTAGCTCATGGACTCTTGCTAATTACATGAAAGAAAACATAATTTATGTAAGAACTTACCTGATGAATTCATTTCTTTCATATTGGCAAGAGTCCATGAGGCCCACCCTTTTTTGTTGTGGTTATGATTTTTTTGTATAAAGCACAATTATTCCAATTCCTTGTTGATGCTTTCGCTCCTTTCTTATCACCCCACTTCTTGACTATTCGTTAAACTGAATTGTGGGTGTGGTGGGGGGTGTATTTATAGGCATTTTGAGGTTTGGGAAACTTTGCCCCTCCTGGTAGGAATGTATATCCCATACGTCACTAGCTCATGGACTCTTGCCAATATAAAAGAAATGAATTTATCAGGTAAGTTCTTACATAAATTATGTTTTTCAAAATGCTACAAATTGCCTAAAAAAAACGCTCTATTAATAAAACCTAGACAAAAAAAGCAAGTTTATCCCATTTATTTAGTGATTTCTGGCCTTTTTCTCTCTCACAGAACTCCCAACATAGCCTAGACCTCCCAGTTCTGGAAGACATCTAGGAGATGTAGGTGGGTCTGTGACTTGATGGGCTGAGTCACTGATGGCTGCAGAGTTTGGGCCGACTGTTTTTTTTTTTTTTTTTTTCCTTTTATACCTGGGACATTTGTACTGAAAGAAAAGCTGTGGGAGGGACGGACGTGCAGAGCTCTCAAAACTCTGACCATACTGAAATATGCAGGATGGTTTTCATTCCTGATATTTTCTGACTCTGTTCTATAAAATTGTGAAAGCTCCCTAACGTCTTTTCTGGATTTCTAACTTTAGTTAAAAGGACATTCCGGTCAAAATTGAAATGCACATAGATGAATTACATATTAGAATAGAAACATTTGCAATATACAATTATTGGCAAAAATGCTTCTGGTAAACGTTATCACTTTTTTAGTGTTAACATAATTCTCTACACGTGCATGTGAAGCATTGCTAGATATGCTCAGTGCACCAGTATTTTAAATACTACAGCTGCTCAGTGCACCAGTGGGGCTTGTATTATGTCAGCAATTAACAAATGGAGTCATTACCAGATGGTACAAGCACCATAGACTCTCTGAGCAAGTGCTGTGTTTAAAATGTTGGTGCACGGTGCATATTAAAACATACTTTTGAAACAGCTTTTGCTAGAAGAATTTTTGATAATACAGTTATAATACAAAAATGCTTCAATTCAAAACTACAATGCACCCATGTGGATTCCAATTTTGGTTGGAATGTCCCTTTAAATTGCACCCATGTGGATTCCAATTTTGGTTGGAATGTCCCTTTAAATTGCACCCATGTGGATTCCAATTTTGGTTGGAATGTCCCTTTAAATCGCACTTGTATACAATTTATACAAAGTATCTTACAAAGAGATTCATCTTCTCTGAAGAATTGCCTAGCTCATAGGAATAATAGTTTGGTGACCGTCTGTTTCATCCAATAATGTATAATATCAAACCACTCAGCAAATCGGCAAAATTTGTCTGAATTTGAATTAGTCTAAATGCACTTCTCTAGTTTTTACCTTTGGGGAGACTATATACAAATGAAGATAAATATGTTATCACTAAAAAAATGTCATGGTTCTATTTTTATTTATTATCAATAAAGGCATAAAAACAAAAATACTACAGTTTGATAATAAAATGACACCAAAGGTGTCTAGATACCCAGCAGAATAAATACTGATTTATACTGAAGATGCCAGAAGAATCAATGTACCAAAACCATCCATGCACACGGTTGAATAATGCTAATCTGTGAAGTGGCGACATTCTAATGATTAGATCTGAAGGCAAAGAAGATGTGAGTCACATTAATTAGTTGCTTTTTTTTTTTTACCTGCAATTATCTCTTGTTAATCAATAAGTAAAGGTGATTTGAGGTCATTGCCAGCTTTAAAATAAATATTTGGAAAGGACTATAGCTTTCTCCCAAGGGTACTGCATGCAAGATCAAATTATACATGTGAGTTGCTGAAAAATCTATCATCTTGCAATGGAACAGCAAACAACATTTCTAAATACAATGTGATCTTGAAAACTGTAATTTGTTACCAAAATACAAAGCGTTGGATGACTGGTTGGATTAAAATGAGTATATAAATTATTACTGTCATCTTCAGAAAGTCTTTAATTCTGTGAAAATCTAATTTATTAAATACAGTTATATTTGGAGAAACATATGGTTTCTAGCAGATTATAATCGAGAGAAGGCTGATTTGGCAGAAATGTCATGGTGTATTAAGGGGTTAACATCTGGATACTTTGCAGGTAACCTTGAGTAAGAGCAGTTGCTGTTTGAAACATGTCTGGTGATTTTGTACTGCTATTTTTTGTGATTTGTTGTATACAGTAGCTCTATTATTTTTTTTGGATATTACCATGAATTTAACTAAGTTGTTAAAACTTAGCTCCGGAGCAGCAATGTGTTACTGGGACCCAGCTGGTGAGCAAAGCTTTATGCCAATGAGACCCAATATATATATGAGAGTCCTTTTTTGTTTTTACACAAGAGTTAATACTCCTTGCTGGAAACAAAAGAACACAGATGTCAGGAATAGGCCAAGGTCATCATCAAATAAGTAGAACCACACAGGTTAATCTAAGGGACTAGTCAGTAGCCAGTCTTGAGTTCAGTACCGGAGTATTTGTCAGAAAACAAAAGGCACAGCAGAAGGAACAGGCAAAATATAGCAAAAAGGTTTGTTTCACGAGTCAGTAGCAAGTAAATCAGTCCTTAGATCAGGGTACAGGAAAGGGTAAGGCTAGGAACATAAACCAGGATGTAAGCAGGGGTCAAAACCATAAACTACAGAGACAGAGCACCAGAACTTCCATGATAATAACCAAGCACCAGTCGGGGTCAGCAAGGGCCTGTTAATACTTCCAGATAGTATAGTGAGGTGTACAAGGAGCGTCTAAAAATAAGGCTAAGGGGATAAGAATCGGCTAGTTAAACCTTAAAAAATTATGACATTTAATATACTATAAACATTTAATATGGATCCATGATATAAGATAATGGTTACCTATAATCAATTAAAATAAATTAAAACTCAAAGGTAAACTTCATAAAGTCAGTGATATGTCCAAACCGAACACTTGGTTTAGATATATTGTTCCATGTGGCATGGGGTGATTAGTGTTCCTTATGTGGTGCTGTGTTGATGAATCCTAATGTAATGATATCCAAAATGAAGAAGAATGAAAAGATATCAAAAACTAAAAATATGCTCAAAAACTGTGAATAAAGTGCAAAACAAGTGTATAATCACTCTGATGAAAAAATGGAGAGTGCAGAAATGAATGGCGAAGATCCAGATTTAACCGAAGCTTCCCTAATGCGAACTGTATCCTTGAAACCTATAAACAAAGAAAATATGATAGTGGAATATTGCTACAAACAATACAAAATATCAGACCTAGGCTTACCATATGTGGCAACACGTTTCGGCCTTATCATAGGCCTTTATCAAGACTAGATATGGTGTGTAATGGTAGCCTTATTTATACTATATGATATTGGATCATTAGACTCTTGTTTTGGCGCCAAAAACATTCAGGCGTGTAATGATGATGTCATTTCATCAGACGTGTATTATTTTCGGTGCCTTATGATTAATTTGTCAGATCTTGCTTTTGGTCTAACTGCACCTAATTCACTAAGTCTCATAGTGTAGAGGGACTCCCAATGTGTTGTGGCCTTGTGTAATTCCAAAGGCGATCGATATCATGACCTCCAAGTGTAGCATGCATGTCGTACAACCAGAAGTGACGTAAATATCAGGGGCATCACTTCTGGTTTTGGATGTAGCGTGTTATATTTTATTATCAGTTTAGGGATATTATCCCATTTATGTCTCATAGTGTAGGGAAGCTTCCATCTGTATTTACCTTATAGTGTTCATAAGGCGAGAGAGTGAGTGCAGAAATTGATGGGGAAGATTCAGATTTAACCAAAGCTTCCCTAATGTGAACTGTATCCTTGAAACCTATAAACAAAGAAAATACAATAGTGGAATATTGCTACAAACAATACAAAATATCAGACCTAGGCTTACCATATGTGTCAATGCGTTTCGGCCTTATCATAGACCTTTATCAAGACTAGATATGGTGTGTAATGGTAGCCTTATTTATACTATATGATGATGGATCATTAGACTCTTGTTTTGGCACCAAAAACATTTAGGCGTGTATTGATGAAGTCATTTAATCAGACGTGTATTGTTGACCAGAAGTGATCTCAACATAGCTGCGTTACTTCCGGTTATTTGCAGTGCCTTATGATTAATTCGTCAGATCTTGCTTTTGGTCTAACTGCACCTAATTCACTAAGTCTCATAGTGTAGGGTGACTCCCAATGTGTTGTGGCCTTGTGTAATTCCAAAGACGATCGATATCGTGACCTCCAAGTGTAGCATGCATGTGGTACAACCGGAAGTGACGTAAATATCAGGGACGTCACTTCCGGTTTCAGATGTAGCGTGTTATATTTTATTATCAGTTTAGGGATATCATCCCATTTATGTCTCATAATGTAGGGAAGCTTCTATCTGTATTTACCTTATAGTGTTCATAAGGCGATCAAAGTCGCTATCTTCAAGAGCAACAAAGGCATATCTGAAAACCGGAAATAACATAATTATTAAGGCTTCACTTCCGGTTTCAGCTATAATATGTTGCAACTTATTATTTCAAGAAAAATTCTGTGCATAAATTGAGGAATATAGTTCCGTATGTATCAAATCCCTAAAGTTAAAAAGTCTGGTGAAATGTATAAGATTATTATTTATAACAGCTTTATGAAAATGTATAGGACAGAAACTGTTGTATCTACAATAGTGAGGGTTGGGGCCAGAAATAGCTTTAATATGGATATTGTATTTATATGTTTGTGTACCTGTGGTTGGACGTCTATTACTTCTATGGTTTTTGGCCTGAATCTATGGTACCCAAAAGACACATCAGTAATACAATAATACAAATAACCAATACAGGTACAGGGAGGTGGATTGTCTGAGGTGAAGCGGGAGGGTGTTCCATGTCTTTGCCGCCATGTGGGAGAAGGATCTTCCACCCGCTGTGGATTTGCTTGGCCTTCGTGGACGTTCTTTTTGGCGGTGGTGGGATCTCGGGTGAGTGAGATGATTAACTGGGTGTTGTCGGCGTAGGAGACAATGTTGAGGTTGGGGCGTCGGGCGATGGCGGCAAGAGGGGCCATGTAGTTGTTGAAGAGGGTGGGGCTCAGCAAAGAGCCTTGCGGTACACCGCAGTTGACTGGTGTGGGTTTGGAGGAGAAAGGCGGGAGTCTGACTTTCTGGGTCCTGCCCGTGAGGAAGGAGGTGATCCATTCCAGGGCTTTGCTGCGGATGCCGGCATCGTATAGGCGGATGCGGAGGGTGTTGTGGTCGACAGTGTCAAAAGCTGCTGAGAGGTCTAGGAGGATGAGGGCAGCGATTTCTCCTCGGTCGAGCATGGCGCAGATGTCATCTGTGGCAGTGAGGAGGGCGTTCTCGGTGTTGTGGTTACTTCTGAAACCGGATTGGGAGTGGTCCAGGATGTGGTTGGCCTCAATGTGGTCAATAAGTTGCAAGTTGATGGACTTCTCCATGACTTTGGCCAGGATTTCCTTGCATAGATTACTGTGTTCTCTGCGTACATGTGTACAGTTGAGGATTTGCAGACATTTGGCAGATCATTTATAAATAATGTGAATAGTAGGGGGCCGAGAATGGAACCTTGGGGAACACCACACGTGACTGGGAGAGGGAGGGAGTCGCTGTCAGAAATGGAGACATACTGTGATCGATCCGATACATATGATCGAAACCAGGTTAGCGGACAATCACCAATGCCTGAGTTTTTTTAGTTTGAGCAGTAGTATGTCGTGGTCTACTGTGTCAAAGGCCTTTGCAAAATCAAGGAAAATAGCTCCAGTTAGGTCTCCTTGTTCCATACCAGTTTGGATGTCGTTGCAAACTTTTAGGAGGGCAGTAGTAGTGGAGTGGTTTGGGCGAAAACCTGATTGATCAGGGGTCAGATAGTTAGATTGTTGGTAATACTCACATAGTTGTGTATGGACGCACTTTTCTAAGATTTTTGACAATACTGGGAGTAATGAGATTGGGCGATAATTAGAAACCAAGGTTATCTCAGCACTTTTATGGATAGGCACTACTCTTGCAGTCTTTCAAAGTTTGGGTATGTATCCAGACACCAAGGATTCGTTAATTAGGTTTGTGACAGGTTTAGCAATTGCCGACGCACTGAGCTTCAACAGCATTGCTGGGATTTGATCAGGTCCAGACTGGTTTTTCATTTTTAGATTATTAAGGTGTTTCTTAACGACACTGATGGGTACAGGTCTGAAATTGAACTTCTCTATATTGGGTCTTTGCAGATTTAGAGGGGCCAGATCCAGTGACGTGCAGTGACGTCAGAGGATGGTGAGGCAGTGGCTAGGATACGCCTTCATTCTTTAGATATCCTTTGTTGAAGAAATAGCAATGCACATGGGTGAGCAAATCACATGAGGTATCTATGTGCAGCCACCAATCAGCAGCTACTGAGCATATTTAGATATGATTTTCAACAAAGGACATCAAAAGAATAAAGAAAATTAGATATTAGATGTAAATTGGAAAGTTATTTAAATTTGCATATGGGTTTCATATGGGTTTCATGTCCCTTTAAATGGTGTCTTGGAAAACTGGTCAACTTAGTAAACATCTGATTTTAGTCTAAAAGGATTGTAACAGAAACGCTTGCCAGATAACACAATGCTTGCTCTGATTATGAGATCTAGAAATCCATGCCCATTAAAATATGTTTAAAACATACTTTTTACTTTAATGCTGCAAATTATGCTTATAGATTCTTTCATTACATAAGGGATGAGAGTCAGAGGGGGAGGAAGAGAGACAGAGAGAGAAGGAGACCATGGGGGAGAACAACACATAAGGAGAGAGATGGATAGAGAGAGAGAGACACACACAAGGGGGGGGGGACCACTGCATTTTAAAGTAATAAAACAGCAGAGCTACAGAGAGTTCAGAAAATTAGTCTATAATTTAGTGTGAAGTACAGAGGCAAGCTGCTAAGTTAGTGGGTGTAAAGTTTGAGTAAAGTTTGAGTAAACAAAATACAAAAACGACCCTGCTATAAAAGAGTAAACAAACACTAAACCACATTCATTAAATTATCATTTTAACTAACAGAATCTTTCAGTAAAATCTTACTTTAATAAGATGTGGGTGAAACACTGCTCTCTGTGCCTCTCTCCTGCTCTGTAAGGATTCAGGAAGTGAGAGTGGCACATTCCACTGCACTTAGAGGGGAAGAACAGAACTCTCTTTTTCACTTTAGCAAAGCTAGCAGGTTCACAGGACAGCAACAAAATATATTTTTGCGTTTTTGTTTTGTTTTATATGATTTAACATCCAGCCCCAACCCTATGTTCCACTTACTAATGCCTCTCACTGGATTGGTTCAGCCCAAATAGGACTGCCTCAAATAAGCAGTTAATGAGCCATGCAATGATCTTAACCACTTGCATCCAGTAGATGGCGCAGCATGTTGTGTAATGGTGGGCAGACCTGATTGTGCCTCTTCATTGCACAACATATAGCTGTGAGAGAAAAAAATGCTGGGGGAAAAAATTTACAATTTTTTTTTTTAAAGCCAATAAAAAAAATATATTTTTGCCCATATGAGAGGTGAAGCACTGCCTCACCTGCCTCTAGTGACTGCACATCACTGGCCAGATCCACATTTGTAGTTTCAGGATGCGTGTCATTTATTTGTTTGTCAATCAGGGTGGTGGAGCATCCGACAAAATAATTGTTGAAGGCATTTGCTACTTCTAAAGGAAGTTGCAGGGTTTGGTTGTCCACTTTGACAGTGGAGGGTTGGGAGTGGATTGGTAGAGTGTGTAAGTTATTTATGATTTTCCAAAACGTTCTAGGGTTTGATATGTTATTTGTTTGTTTAGTGCATATATTTCGCCATTGTCTATATACACAGTGATCGTTCATAGAGCCGGTATGCTTGAACTTTGACCACAATGAATCCTGAGACTGGTACATTTGAATGAGGTCAGCTGTGATCCAATTCAGGTGTGCTCCTTTTACTCTCACCTTACGCAGCGGGGCATGTCAATTCCAAACTTGTAGGAATTCAGACTGAAAGAATTCAACTGCAGAGTCTGGGATTAGGTATAATCTGTGCCAGGGTAGGTTCTTGATGTCATTTAGAAATGATTTAAAATTAAATTTTTTGAAGGACCTGGTGATTTTGACCTTGGGAGAGGATTTAGTTGCCTTTATTTGTGCACGCAGTACACTAAGCAGTGGTCACTGAAATTGTTAGGGAGAACACCTGCCTCCTGGATTCGGTCGGGAGAAGTGGAGAGAATCCAATTGAGCTTTTGATGTTTATGCGAGTTGGGGAGGAGATTAATTGCGTTAGCTGCAAAGATTTAAACAGCGAGTACCAACTATTATTTTTTTGATTCAGCCAATCAATATTAAAATCTCCAAAAACCAAAATTTCACTTTTTGGGTTTTGAGTTAAGGTTTCACTAAGGAGAATGTGCTATGTCAGAAAGGGAATGCACAGGGGAGCTAGGTGGGCGGTAGATTACTGCAACGATGATTGATTTACTGCACGGGATCTCAATTGTGCCAGAAAGGAAATCAAAGGTGGTAGATTTTTGTAAGAGGGTGTACTTTGTGGAATTGTCAACATAAATTACAATGCCACCTCCTCTCTTTGCTCTGTCATTTCTATGGCATGAATACCCATGTATTGCAATAGCAGGTATTTTTGAAGTTAGCCACGATTCAGAGATCACAATAATTTTGGGCTTGTATTGTAAACACCAAGCTTGCAGGGCATCGATTTTTGGCAGTAAGCTGCGGATATTACAGTGCACAAAGGAGAGGCCTTTTTTAGCTGGAAGGCTAGGAATGGAATTTGTTGGAAGACCAGGGTTAGACTCTACATCATTTGCAAGGGCAAGTAACATAAGGAATAGGAATTTGGACATAGTTTTTGTTTGGCCATATAGTGAATGGGATACTTTATAATTTTGTGAGGTGGGGTAGGAGGGTTATTTTTCTATAACTCTCCACCAGCACTCAGCAGATAAGTTACAGCAACAGAGCAGGCCATGGTGTATGATACTTTGTTTTCAAGTTTGAGGTGTGTGCTTATGGCTGTAATGATGTCTATGAAAAAATTGTGAGAAAAGGGTTATCACGAATATCAGTATGGTCATATTTGGATTCATGCTAGTTGTATGAGGTAAGTAAATGAAAATAAAACAAATATAGTACAACAAAAATAACAGTATATACTATCGATATGGGATATATAGCTGTTTGTAGGGAGAATAAATATAAATACATAAAACATCTAAAATATAGCCAATCTTGGCTATATATTCTAGAGTAGGTGTTTAAAAATATAAAATATAATGGATCTAAAATGTAAAGTGAATAATTCTATAACATGCAACAACTGTCCAAAAGTACACACATACGCCTAGATTTAGAGTTTTGCGGCCAAAGGGGTTAGCTACGCGTGCTTTTTTCTGGCCGCACCTTTTAAATACCGCTGGTATTTAGAGTTCACAGAATGGCTGCGTTAGGCTCCAAAAAAGGAGCGTAGAGCATATTTAACGCAACTTCAACTCTCGATACCAGCGGTGCTTACGGACGCGGCCAGCTTCAAAAACGTGCTCGTGCACGATTCCCCCACAGAAAACAATGGGGCTGTTTGAGCTGAAAAAAACCTAACACCTGCAAAAAAGCCGCGTTCAGCTCCTAACGCAGCCCCATTGTTTGCTATGGGGAAACACTTCCTACGTCTGCACCTAATACTCTAACATGTACCCCGAGTCTAAACACCCATAACCTTACACTTATTAACCCCTATTCTGCTGCCCCCGCTATTGCTGACCCCTGCATATTTTTTTTAACCCCTAATCTGCCGCTCCGTAAACCGCCGCTACTTACATTATCCCTATGTACCCCTAATCTGCTGTCCCTAACACCGCCGACCCCTATATTATATTTATTAAGCCCTAATCTGCCCCCCACAACGTCGCCTCCACCTGCCTACACTTATTAACCCCTAATCTGCCGAGCGGACCGCACCGCTATTATAATAAAGTTATTAACCCCTAATCCGCCTCACTCCCGCCTCAATAACCCTATAATAAATAGTATTAACCCCTAATCTGCCCTCCCTAACATCGCCGAAACCTAACTTCAATTATTAACCCCTAATCTGCCGACTGGAGCTCACCGCTATTCTAATAAATGTATTAACCCCTAAAGCTAAGTCTAACCATAACACTAACACCCCCCTAAATTAAATATAATTTAAATCTAACGAAATAAATTAACTCTTATTAAATAAATTATTCCTATTTAAAGCTAAATACTTACCTGTAAAATAAATCCTAATATATCTACAATATAAATTATAATTATATTATAGCTATTTTAGGATTTATATTTATTTTACAGGTAACTTTGTATTTATTTTAACCAGGTACAATAGCTATTAAATAGTTAAGAACTATTTAATAGCTAAAATAGTTAAAATAATTACAAATTTACCTGTAAAATAAATCCTAACCTAAGTTACAATTAAACCTAACACTACACTATCAATAAATAAATTAAATAAAATACCTACAATTACCTACCATTAAACCTAACACTACACTATCAATAAATGAATTTAATACAATACCTACAAATAACTACAATTAAATAAACTAACTAAAGTACAAAAAATAAAAAAGAACTAAGTTACAAAAAATAAAAAATATATTTACAAACATTAGAAAAATATTACAACAATTTTAAACTAATTACACCTACTCTAAGCCCCCTAATAAAATAACAAAGACCCCGAAAATAAAAAAATGCCCTACCCTATTCTAAATTAAAAAAGTTCAAAGCTCTTTTACCTTACCAGCCCTGAACAGATCTTCCTACCTTATCGGAACAGCCAATAGAATGCGAGCTCAATCTGATTGGCTGATTGGATCAGCCAATCGGATTGAACTTGATTCTGATTGGCTGATTCCATCAGCCAATTAGAATTTTCCTACCTTAATTCCGATTGGCTGATAGAATCCTATCAGCCAATCGGAATTCGAGGGACGCCATCTTGGATGAAGTCCCTTAAAGGAACCGTCATTCTTCAGTTGGACGTCGTCGGAAGAAGATTGGTCCGCGCTGGAGGTCTTCACGATGGAGCCGTTCCTCATCGGATGAAGATAGAAGATGCCGCTTGGATCAAGATGGTTGCCGGTCTGGATCGCCTCTTCTTCCCGGATAGGATGAAGACTTTGGAGCCTCTTCTGGACCTCTTCAGCCGCAGGATTATGGATCGCCAGCCCCCGCTTGGGTTGGATGAAGATTTTGGAGCCAGGACCGATCGGTGATACCCGGTGAGGTGAAGATAAGTTAGGAAGATCTTCAGGGGCTTAGTGTTAGGTTTATTTAAGGGGGGTTTGGGTTAGATTAGGGGTATGTGGGTGGTGGGTTGTAATGTTGGGGGGGGGTATTGTATGTGTTTTTTACAGGCAAAAGAGCTGAATTTCTTGGGGCATGCCCCGCAAAGGGCCCTGTTCAGGGCTGGTAAGGTAAAAGAGCTTTGAACTTTTGTAATTTAGAATAGGGTAGGGCATTTTTTTATTTTGGGGGGCTTTGTTATTTTATTAGGGGGCTTAAAGTAGGTGTAATTAGTTTAACATTGTTATAATATTTTTCTAATGTTTGTAAATATTTTTTTATTTTTTGTAACAGTTCTTTTTTATTTTTTGTACTTTAGTTAGTTTATTTAATTGTAGTTATTTGTAGGTATTGTATTTAATTCATTTATTGATAGTGTAGTGTTAGGTTTAATTGTAGGTATTTTATTTAATTTATTTATTGATAGTGTAGTGTTAGGTTTAATTGTAACTTAGGTTAGGATTTATTTTACAGGTAAATTTGTAATTATTTTAACTATTTTAGCTATTAAATAGTTCTTAACTATTTAATAGCTATTGTACCTGGTTAAAATAAATACAAAGTTACCTGTAAAATAAATATTAATCCTAAAATAGCTATAATATAATTATAATTTATATTGTAGATATATTAGGATTTATTTTACAGGTAAGTATTTAGATTTAAATAGGAATAATTTATTTAATAAGAGTTAATTTATTTCGTTAGATTTAAATTATATTTAACTTAGGGGGGGTGTTAGTGTTAGGGTTAGACTTAGCTTTAGGAGTTAATACATTTATTAGAATAGCGGTGAGCTCCAGTCGGCAGATTAGGGGTTAATGTTTTAAGTTAGGTGTCGGCGATGTTAGGGAGGGCAGATTAGGGGTTAATACTATTTATTATAGGGTTATTGAGGCGGGAGTGAGGCGGATTAGGGGTTAATAACTTTATTATAATAGCGGTGCGGTCCGCTCGGCAGATTAGGGGTTAATAAGTGTAGGCAGGTGGAGGCGACGTTGAGGGGGGCAGATTAGGGGTTAATAAATATAATATAGGGGTCGGCGGTGTTAGGGACAGCAGATTAGGGGTACATAAGGATAACGTAGGTAGCGGCGCTTTGCGGTTGGCAGATTAGGGGTTAATTATTGTAGGTAGCTGGCGGCGACGTTGTGGGGGGCAGGTTAGGGGTTAATAAATATAATATAGGGGTCGGCGGTGTTAGGGGCAGCAGATTAGGGGTACATAAGAATAACGTAGGTGGCGGTCGGCAGATTAGGGTTTAAAAAAATTTAGTCGAGTGGCGGCGATGTGGGGGGACCTCGGTTTAGGGGTACATAGGTAGTTTATAGGTGTTAGTGTACTTTAGAGCATAGTAGTTAAGAGCTCTATAAACCGGCGTTAGCCCAGAAAGCTCTTAACTACTGACTTTTTTCTGCGGCTGGAGTTTTGTCGTTAGATTTCTAACGCTCACTTCAGCCACGACTCTAAATACCGGAGTTAGAAAGATCCCATTGAAAAGATAGGATACGCAATTGACGTAAGGGGATCTGCAGTATGGAAAAGTCGCGGCTGAAAAGTGAGCGTTAGACCCTTTAATGACTGACTCCAAATACCAGAGGGCGGTAAAAACCAGCGTTAGGAGCCTCTAACGCTGGTTTTGACGGCTACCGCCCAACTCTAAATCTAGGCCATAGTCTCATGTATGTGTGCATGTTTGGGTTATAATATAAGAGGAAAAGGGGGAAAGCCTGAAAACATATTGGACATGTTCATAGACACCCCAGAATATATAAAAAGAGTGTCACGATTTTTAGTCCTACTGTGGTATCTGGGGGCATCGGTGTTAAGCAATAAATGCACAAATATATTCTTCACATAGAGCTGGATAAATCTAGTATGGACATACATGCAATCAGCAGGAATGTGTGTGTATATTTCTAGTGGAATCTTATTGTATCTTCATACTCAGGAGATGTGATGTCTTCCTTGTTATTTAGACCTTTCGGGTAGAGGCAATCTAATTTCCAAGATCCATTTGGATTCGGCAGTTAATAACTTTTTCTCATAATCTCCACCCCTTCAATTTGGAGTAATTATCTAAATACCCATATAGCTAAAACTCTTCTTATCCCCTTGGTGATGATTAATAAAGTGTCTATATAGGGGGTCTCTATATTTTTATTTTTGATCTGCAGCAGATTTTCCCTAATCCTGTCCTTAAGGAGTCTTGACATTTGGCCTAAATATTGACGTATAGTGTCAGACATAGGCTCAATTCTTGAGCCTTTGTCTGAATGGGTAGACCAGATTCTCCAGCCTATGGTGAATATCTTATCGAGTCATTTATGTGACAGAAAACACCTCTTGGAGCTGGTCTCACAACTGGAGTGGAGGGAGGAATACCTGTGGGTTACTATTGATGTAGTTTCCCTCTACTCCAGAATACCCCACAGATTTGGGTTAAAAGCAGTAGAGTTTTTCTATGTACAAAAACTGACCTGGAAAGTGAACAAATTGAATTTGTTATATGCATTGTTAAATTTTTGCTTGAACACAATTATTTTGAGTTTCAAGGTACTTTTTATCTCCAGAGGTGTGGGACTGCGATGGGGGCAAAGTTTGCCCCCTCATAAGTCAACCTATTTTTGGGTTGGTGGGAGGAGTCCCATATTTTTAGAGATGGGAATTTCTAGAGGGAAAATATATTTTTTTTATCAAAGGTATATAGACAACCTTATTTTGATATGGAGAGGTCCTCTGGATAAAATTGAAGAATTTTTGACATATTAATAACTTAAAGTTTAACTGTGATGGTCTATGTAGTATAGACTATGGCAATAATGGTATAAGGATTGAGGTGTATTGAGCATAACTGGTTTATCTATAAACATCATCATAAAAATCATATAAACGATGTAACAAGCTTAAGGCATTTTTATGTATGTGAATCCTCGGATGATCACAAAATAAACAGGCAAGTAGGTCGCTCTAAGTTCTGAGTCCCAATATTAATGTTACGGTCATTCTAAGGGGCCTATTTATCAAGCGGTGAACCGCAAATACGCTGGAATTCCGCAGCGTAATTGTAGAGAGCTTGATTCTCCTTATTAATCAAAGGCTACAGACCGGAAAAAGTAGAATTTTGTGACGTAACATACGTTCCGCCGGTCTCAGTCCGACACAGATCGATGCTTACGTCACTACAGATGTTCCGAATGCAAATTCGGCACTATCTCACTACTTTTGCTAGTTATCAAATTTCTACCAGGTACGCTCAGCACTATTCCGGCCCAGCGTACCTGGTTTTCAATCCGCCCTGGAGGCGGCGTATGCCATAGGAATCAATGGAAGTCTGAAAGCAGCAAAACTCGCTGCTGCCCGATATAACATTGATTCCTATGGGAGAATAAAAGTTATGTTTACACCTAACACCCTAACATGTACCCCGAGTCTAAACACCCCTAATTTATTAACCCCTAAACCTAAGTCTAACCCTAACACCCCCTAACTTAAATATAATTTAAATAAATCTAAATAAAAGTTCCTATCATTACCTAAATTATTCCTATTTAAAAATAAATACTTACCTGTAAAATAAACCCCAAGCTAGCTACAATATAACTAATAGTTGCATTATATCTAGCTTAGGGTTTATTTTTATTTTACAGGCAAGTTTGTATTTATTTTAACTATGTATAATAGTTACTAAATAGTTAATAACTATTTAATAACTACCTAGCTAAAATAAATACAAAAGTACCTGTAAAATAAAACCTAACCTAAGTTACACTAACACCTAAAACTACACTATAATTAAATAAATTACCTAAATTAAATACAATTAACTAAATTATATACAATTATCAAAAGCACAAAAAAAAACTAAATTGCAGAAAATAAAAAACAAATTACAAGATATTTAAACTAATTGCACTTAATCTAATAGCCCTATGAAAATAAACAAGACCCCCCAAAATAAAAATAAAACCTAACCTAAACTATCAATAGCCCTTAAAAGGGCTTTTTGTGGGACATTGCCCCAAAGAAATCAGCTCTTTTACTTGTAAAACAAAAAATACAAACACCCCCCCCCAACAGTAAAACCCACCACCCACACAACCAACCCCCCAAATAAAATACTATCTAAAAAAACCTAAGTTCCCCATTGGCCTGAAAAGGGCATTTGGATGGGCATTGCCCTTAAAAGGGCAGTTAGCTCTTTTGCGGCCCAAAGTCCCTAACCTAAAAATAAAACCCACCCTTAAAAAAAACCTAACACTAACCCCCTGAAGATCCAATTCTATCAGCCAATTCTGATAGAATTCTTCTTTGTGTCCAAATCATTCTAATGCTTCAGAGAGATATTTGCATTATTTGGACATTATTAGGGCATTGAAATATTACATTGATTCTACTAAGGACTTTAGACACACTTCTAGTTTGTTCATTCATTTTTCTGTTTCTAGGAAGGGTCAGAAAGTTTCTGCTGTTTCTTTGGCCTCTTGGTTGACACTTTTGATTCAGAAGGCTTACTTGGATACAGGTCAGCCTCCATTGCAGAAGATTACTGCTATTTCTACTAGGCCAGTTACCACTTCTTGGGCTTTCAAGAATGGGGCTTCAGTTGACTAGATTTGCAAGGCAGCTACTTGGTCTTCTTTGCATACTTTTTTTTTTTAAATATCTTTTTATTTCAGAGTTACATCATATATACTAATGAAATCAATACAATGCTAGACACTTTAAAACAAAGTAATCAGGCTTCCCAAATTCTATACTATAAATCTTATTCTATAATTCTTATTACTAACATTGGATTATTTTCCAAGTATATCTTTGCTAACCCTCAATACCTCTAAAAAAAAAAAGGAAAACTAAAAACTATATAGATTTCCCATCTCCATTCCCTTCTTTGCTTTAGTAGGCATAAAAAACACAAATTATTATAACCAGGGCTCTGGAAATTCTCCTGTTAGCACTGACATACAAAAATAATCTGATTTTTTAAATGAAAAGGTTATTTATTTCTGAATATTCTCCCCCGTATGAAAGTATTAATTTTAGCCATTTAGTAAAGATTTTTTTAACCATATGTTTTAATTTTGCATATGAATAATATAAACTTTTTTTTTCTGAAAAGAAAAAATGTGAAAGGCAAACAAATCCTTGAGACAGATAGAGATAGCACCTTAGAGCTTATTAAGACTCCTTTTCAATTGCTCATGTTCTGTTATAAAATGTTACAGCTTTATTTTACGTAGTTTGCTAGTAAAGTAGTATTTTGCTCCAGCAGACTGCTAGTACATAGATATTAACTTACAGATATCCATATTTACAGACACGTATGATAAAAAGAATGCATTTAATGACAGCTACCCTTCAGTAGAATGATAGAGTTATTGTAAAAGTAAATACAAAAATATATATTTTAATAGGTAACTATATATTTTCTGTACTTATAACCTTGATGAATCACAACAAAGATTTTCAGAGCAGGAATAGCTGATAGACACAAAAATATAGAAAAGATCTTTAAAAAAAATTAACAAAAGAATGTAAGTTATTCAATGGAACTTTCTGAAATTCCCGTCAAAACAGTTTCTCAGTACCATAAACAAAAATAACGCTTGCAGGAAAATAAAATTAGAAACATCTTTTCAATGTTATGTCTTATAAAAGAAGATATTTTGAGCGTAGCTTATTTCAAGCAATTGTGACAATATATCAGGGAATTAAATATTTTAATGTCCATAATATACTTCTTTCTCTGACATGGTTGATCATGTTTTACTCTTTTAAAGAGAATATATGAACTAGTTCTGATGCAGGAACAATAGTATGAGGGAGGGAATGGCTGACCATGGACACATGTTTAAATTTTCAAATCAAGTAGAATTTGTAGAAAAGATTATTATCATATCCCACAATTCATTTGCAGGTTTCAAAAGAAAAATGTTTTTTTGTTCTCCCAAGTGCTCAAGAACTAACAATTCTAAAGGAAACATTACATTATGATTAGAAATGTGTCCACAATTTTGTAACAAAATCCATAAAATATTAATTCAACCCAAAACCAATATACAAGCAGGACATTATTTTTAACTAGGATTACTTCCTAATGATTGCTGATGCTGTGAGGCAGATCTTCCATAGTTATGTTACATACAATATATATATTCCCAAAAGGCAGACATGCATGTCATTATCTAATTAGAAGGTCTATGAAACATCTTCCAGGTAATCTGCAATGTCGCTGATGTGGGATAGAGTATGATCCAGAGTAAGGTCTTCAAGCTTGTCACTGACAATTAAGTCATCTATTGATAAATCCTCTTCTGTCTCTTCACCAATACTAATTTCACTTTTATCATACCTCTGGCTGGTGCTGTTGAAGTCATCAGCATAGTAATCTTCATCACCAACTTCAGACAATCCCTTTATTACTTTGAATGATGCATGTGTATTTTCTTTGTCAGAATCTTTAAAACGAGGTGCTCCATTGAGTGAAATTGCATTCGTTTTCAGGGTTGGAGCTGTTGTAAGAGAAAATCCTCCAGCTAATTTGCTTGGTTCCTTTTTCCATCCATATGTCTTTTCTGGTTTAGGTATTGGATCATCAAAGAATCAGTTTCCTTCAATATCCTGCTCATCGATCTCTAAGCTTTTTCCTTCTGAGGCGTTCGAGAACACCAAGTCAGCCTTGGAGTCAAGTTTGAGATCATTTGCAATATTGTTGTTATTTTCAAATTTTTTTTTCTTGGAATCTATATATACAATGTTGTGTTTTACAACATTGGTGTCAATAACCTTATTTTGTGTGCCTGGTACACTTGGTTTCCCCTCTATTCTTCGGGGCAAATGTATAATGTCAGATACATCATGTGTTACTACACTTCTACAATGAATGCACAAGCATTTGTACATCCCAATGAACTCATGAAAGTCAATTCCAGTATTGAAGTCTTTATCTGCTGTTTTGAATTCATCATTTACATATCTCTCCAGCATGTTCCTGTGAAAATGAGGGAAAAGATCAACAAAGAGAATCCTTAGCTCATCTTTACTGATTAAACCATTTCTATCCTTCAATCAATTTTTTTCTGTGCTTCAGCAATTTGTTTTGGAGATAACTCTTCGCCTCCACTAATTAGTTTGTCCTTTAAACACTATTTTCCCACTAATTCAAGTAGCAAAGGACCATTTTTAGCACCTTCTGATTCCCTTATTCCAAGGTCTCTTGCTAAATGACTTCAATCATCAAGGTACATTTCCTAAGCATGATTCAGGTTGAAATACTGCCAATGTAAAGTCAAGATTAAAAAACTGAAGAAATTCCGTAAAAAGGCCGGTTACTAAGCGACCATCTCTTGTGTTTAGGAATTTCTTGAGGCTTTCATTAACAAGTGAAGCACATGCTCACTATCGGCTAGATTTAGAGTTTTGTCGGTAAGGACCCGCGTAGCTAACGCCGGCTTTTTTCTGGCCGCACCATAAAAATAACTCTTTGATTGAGAGTCCACATAAAGGCTGCGTTAGGCTCCAAAAAAGGAGCGTAGAGCATATTTAACGCAGCTTCAACTCTCGATACCAGAGTTGCTTACGGACGCGGCCAGCCTCAAAAACGTGCTCGTGCACGATTCCCCCATAGGAAACAATGGGGCTGTTTGAGCGGAAAAAAAACCTAACACCTGCAAAAAAGCTGCGTTCAGCTCCTAGCGCAGCCCCATTGTTTGCTATGCGGAAACACTTCCTACGTCTGCACCTAACACTCTAACATGTACCCCGAGTCTAAACACCCCTAACCTTACACTTATTAACCCCTAATCTGCTGACCCCTGCATATTATTATTAACCCCTAATCTGCCGCTCCGTAAACCGCCGCTACTTACATTATCCCTATGTACCCCTAATCTGCTGACCTAACATCGCCGACCCCTATATTATATTTATTAACCCCTAATCTGCCCCCCACAACGTCGCCTCCACCTGTCTACACTTATTAACCCCTAATCTGCCGAGCGGACCGCACCGCTACTATAATAAAGTTATTAACCCCTAATCCGCCACACTAACCCTATAATAAATAGTATTAACCCCTAATCTGCCCTCCCTAACATCGCCGACACCTAACTTCAATTATTAACCCCTAATCTGCCGACTGGAGCTCACCGCTATTCTAATAAATGTATTAACCCCTAAAGCTAAGTCTAACCCTAACACTAACACCCCCCTAAGTTAAATATAATTGACATCTAACGAAATTAATTATCTCTTATTAAATAAATTATTCCTATTTAAAGCTAAATACTTACCTGTAAAATAAATCCTAATATAGCTACACTATAAATTATAATTATATTATAGCTATTTTAGGATTAATATTTATTTTACAGGTAACTTTGTAATTATTTTAACCAGGTACAATAGCTATTAAATAGTTAATAACTATTTAATAGTTACCTAGTTAAAATAATAACAAAATTACCTGTAAAATAAATCCTAACCTAAGTTACAATTAAACCTAACACTACACTATCATTAAATTAATTAAATAAAATATCTACAATTACCTACAATTAAACCTAACACTACACTATCAATACATTAATTAAATACAATATCTACAAATAACTACAATGAAATAAACTAACTAAAGTACAAAAAATAAAAAAGAACTAAGTTACAAAAAATAAAAAAATATTTACAAACATAAGGAAAATCTTACAACAATTTTAAACTAATTACACCTACTCTAAGCCCCCTAATAAAATAACAAATCCCCCCAAAATAAAAAAATGCCCTACCCTATTCTAAATTACTAAAGTTCAAAGCTCTTTTACCTTACCAGCCCTGAACAGGGCCCTTTGCGGGGCATGCCCCAAGAAGTTCAGCTCTTTTGCCTGTAAAAAAAAACATACAATACCCCCGCCCCAACATTACAACCCACCACCCACATACCCCTAATCTAACCCAAACCCCCTTAAATAAACCTAACACTAAGCCCCTGAAGATCATCCTACCTTGTCTTCACCATACCAGGTTCACCAATCCGTCCTGGCTCCAAAATCTTCATCCAACCCAAGCGGGGGCTGGCGATCCATCTTCCGGCGGCGGAAGAGGTCCAGAAGAGGCTCCAAAGTCTTCATCCTATCCGGGAAGAAGAGTAGATCCGGACCAGCAACCATCATCTTCCAAGCGGCATCTTCTATCTTCATCCGATGAGGACCGGCTCCATCCTGAAGACCTCCACCGCGGACCCATCTTCATCTGGCGACGTCCAACTGAAGAATGATGGTTCCTTTAAGAGACGTCATCCAAGATGGCGTCCCTCGAATTCCGATTGGCTGATAAGATTCTATCAGCCAATCGGAATTAAGGTAGGAATATTCTGATTGGCTGATGGAATCAGCCAATCAGAATCAAGTTCAATCCGATTGGCTGATCCAATCAGCCAATCAGATTGAGCTCGCATTCTATTGTCTGTTCCGATCAGCCAATAGAATGCAAGCTCAATCTGATTGGTTGATTGGATCAGCCAATCGGATTGATCTTGATTCTGATTGGCTGATTCCATCAGCCAATCAGAATATTCCTACCTTAATTCCGATTGGCTGATAGAATCCTATCAGCCAATCGGAATTCGAGGGACGCCATCTTGGATGACGTCCCTTAAAGGAACCGTCATTCTTCAGTTGGACGTCGCCGGATGAATATGGGTCCGCGAAGGAGGTCTTCAGGATGGAGCCAGTCCTCATCGGATGAAGATAGAAGATGCCGCTTGGAAGATGATGGTTGCCGGTCCGGATCTACTCTTCTTCCCGGATAGGATGAAGACTTTGGAGCCTCTTCTGGACCTCTTCAGCCACCGGAAGATGGATCGCCAGCCCCCGCTTGGGTTGGATGAAGATTTTGGAGCCAGGACGGATCGGTGAACCTGGTATGGTGAAGACAAGGTAGGATGATCTTCAGGGGCTTAGTGTTAGTTTTTTTTAAGGGGGGTTTGGGTTAGATTAGGGGTATGTGGGTGGTGGGTTGTAATGTTGGAGGGGGGGTATTGTATGTTTTTTTTTACAGGCAAAAGAGCTGAACTTCTTGGGGCATGCCCCACAAAGGGCCCTGTTCAGGGCTGGTAAGGTAAAAGAGCTTTGAACTTTAGTAATTTAGAATAGGGTAGGGCATTTTTTATTTTGGGGGGCTTTGTTATTTTATTAGGGGGCTTAGAGTAGGTGTAATTAGTTTAAAATTGTTGTAATATTTTTCTTATGTTTGTAAATATTTTTTTATTTCTTTCATGTAATTAACAAGAGTCCATGAGCTAGTGACGTATGGGATATACATTCCTACCAGGAGGGGCAAAGTTTCCCAAACCTTAAAATGCCTATAAATACACCCCTCACCACACCCACAAATCAGTTTTACAAACTTTGCCTCCAAGGGAGGTGGTGAAGTAAGTTTGTGCTAGATTCTACGTTGATATGCGCTCCGCAGCAAGTTGGAGCCCGGTTTTCCTCTCAGCGTGCAGTGAATGTCAGAGGGATGTGAAGAGAGTATTGCCTATTGAATGCAGTGATCTCCTTCTACGGGGTCTATTTCATAAGGTTCTCTGTTATCGGTCGTACAGATTCATCTCTTACCTCCCTTTTCAGATCGACGATATACTCTTATATTTACCATTTCCTCTACTGATTCTCGTTTCAGTACTGGTTTGGCTTTCTACAAACATGTAGATGAGTGTCCTGGGGTAAGTAAGTCTTATTTTCTGTGACACTCTAAGCTATGGTTGGGCACTTTATTTATAAAGTTCTAAATATATGTATTCAAACATTTATTTGCCTTGACTCAGAATGTTCAACTTTCCTTATTTCCAGACAGTCAGTTTCATATTTGGGATTATGCATTGAATTATCATATTTTTTCTTCAGTTCATTGATTCCTCAGACAAGGGTAACCTTTTTAGGTTTCTAGATAAATTCAGTGTCTATGACTCTGTCCTTGTCAGACAAGAGAAGTTTAACATTGATATCAGCTTGTCAAAACCTTCAGTCACAATCATTCCCTTTGGTAGCCTTATGCATGGAAATGTTGGGTCTTAGGACTGCCGCATCAGATGCGATCTCCTTTGCTCGTTTTCACATGCGACCTCTTCAGCTCTGTATGCTGAACCAATGGTGCAGGGATTACTCAAAGATATCTTAATTAATATCTTTAAACCGATTTTACGACACTCTCTGACATGGTGGACAGATCACCATCGTTTAGTTCAGGGGGCTTCTTTGTTCTTCCGACCTGGACTATAATCTCAACAGATACAAGTCTTACAGGTTGGGGAGCTGTGTGGGGGTATCTGACGGCACAAGGGGTTTGGGAATCTCAGGAGGTGAGATTTCTGATCAATATTTTGGAACTCCGTGCAATTTTCAGAGCTCTTCAGTCTTGGCCTCTTCTGAAGAGAGAGTTGTTCATTGTTTTCAGATAAGACAATGTCACAACTGTGGCATACATCAATCATCAAGGAGAGACTCACAGTCCTCTGGCTATGAAAGAAGTATCTCGAATTTTGGTTTGGGCGGAATCCAGCTCCTGTCTAATCTCTGCGGTTTATATCCCAGGTATGGACAATTGGAAAGCGGATTATCTCAGTCGCCAAACGTTGCATCCGGGCGAATGGTCTCTTCACCCAGAGGTATTTCTTCAGATTGTTCAAATGTGGGAACTTCCAGAAATAGATCTGATGGCTTCTCATCTAAACAAGAAACTTCCCAGGTATCTGTCCAGATCCCGGGATCCTCAGGCGGAGGCAGTGGATGCATTTTCACTTCCTTGGAAGTATCATCCTGCCTATATCTTTCCGCCTCTAGTTCTTCTTCCAAGAGTAATCTCCAAGATTCTGAAGGAATGCTCGTTTGTTCTGCTGGTAGCTCCGGCATGGCCTCACAGGTTTTGGTATGCGGATCCTGTCCGGATGGCCTCTTGCCAACCGTGGACTCTTCCGTTAAGACCAGACCTTTTGTCTCAAGGTCCTTTTTTCCATCAGGATCTGAAATCCTTAAATTTAAAGGTATGGAGATTGAACGCTTGATTCTTGGTCAAAGAGGTTTCTCTGACTCTGTGATTAATACTATGTTACAGGCTCGTAAATCTGTATCCAGAGAGATATATTATAGAGTCTGGAAGACTTATATTTCTTGGTGTCTTTCTCATCATTTTTCTTGGCATTCTTTTAGAATACCGAGAATATTACAATTTCTTCAGGATGGTTTAGATAAGGGTTTGTCCGCAAGTTCCTTGAAAGGTCAAATCTCTGCTCTTTCTGTTCTTTTTCACAGAAAGATTGCTATCCTTCCTGATATTCATTGTTTTGTACAAGCTTTGGTTCGTATAAAGCCTGTCATTAAGTCAATTTCTCCTCCTTGGAGTTTGAATTTGGTTCTGGGGGCTCTTCAAACTCCTCCATTTGAACCTATGCATTCATTGGATATTAAATTACTTTCTTGGAAAGTTTTGTTCCTTTTGGCCATCTCTTCTGCCAGAAGAGTTTCTGAATTATCTGCTCTTTCTTGTGAGTCTCCTTTTCTGATTCTTCATCAGGATAAGGCGGTGTTGCGAACTTCTTTTGAATTTTTACCTAAAGTTGTGAATTCCAACAACATTAGTAGAGAAATTGTGGTTCCTTCATTATGTCCTAATCCTAAGAATTCTAAGGAGAAATCGTTGCATTCTTTGGATGTTGTTAGAGCTTTGAAATATTATGTTGAAGATACGAAATCTTTCTGTAAGACTTCTAGTCTATTTGTTATCTTTTTCCGGTTCTAGGAAAGGCCAGAAAGCTTCTGCCATTTCTTTGGCATCTTGGTTGAAATCTTTAATTCATCTTGCCTATGTTGAGTCGGGTAAAATTCCGCCTCAGAGAATTACAGCTCATTCTACTAGGTCAGTATCTACTTCCTGGGCGTTTAGGAATGAAGCTTCGGTTGACCAGATCTGCAAAGCAGCAACTTGGTCCTCTTTGCATACTTTTACTAAATTCTACCATTTTGATGTATTTTCTTCTTCTGAAGCAGTTTTTGGTAGAAAAGTTCTTCAGGCAGCGGTTTCAGTTTGAATCTTCTGCTTATGTTTTTTGTTAAACTTTATTTTGGGTGTGGATTATTTTCAGCAGGAATTGGCTGTCTTTATTTTATCCCTCCCTCTCTAGTGACTCTTGTGTGGAAAGATCCACATCTTGGGTAGTCATTATCCCATACGTCACTAGCTCATGGACTCTTGTTAATTACATGAAAGAAAACATAATTTATGTAAGAACTTACCTGATAAATTCATTTCTTTCATATTAACAAGAGTCCATGAGGCCCACCCTTTTTTGTGGTGGTTATGATTTTTTTGTATAAAGCACAATTATTCCAATTCCTTATTTTATATGCTTCGCACTTTTTTTCTTATCACCCCACTTCTTGGCTATTCGTTAAACTGATTTGTGGGTGTGGTGAGGGGTGTATTTATAGGCATTTTAAGGTTTGGGAAACTTTGCCCCTCCTGGTAGGAATGTATATCCCATACGTCACTAGCTCATGGACTCTTGTTAATATGAAAGAAATGAATTTATCAGGTAAGTTCTTACATAAATTATGTTTTTTTGTAACTTAGTTCTTTTTTATTTTTTGTACTTTAGTTAGTTTATTTCATTGTAGTTATTTGTAGGTATTGTATTTAATTTATTTATTGATAGTGTAGTGTTAGGTTTAATTGTAGGTAATTGTAGGTATTTTATTTAATTTATTTATTGATAGTGTAGTGTTAGGTTTAATTGTAACTTAGGTTAGGATTTATTTTACAGGTAAATTTGTAATTATTTTAGCTATTAAATAGTTCTTAACTATTTAATAGCTATTGTACCTGGTTAAAATAAATACAAAGTTACCTGTAAAATAAATATTAATCCTAAAATAGCTATAATATAATTATAATTTATGTTGTAGCTATATTAGGATTTATTTTACAGGTAAGTATTTAGCTTTAAATAGGAATAATTTATTTAATAAGAGTTAATTAATTTCGTTAGATTAAAATTATATTTAATTTAGGGGGGTGTTAGTGTTAGGGTTAGACTTAGCTTTAGGGGTTAATACATTTATTAGAATAGCGGCGAGATTTGGTCGGCAGATTAGGGGTTAATAATTGAAGTTAGGTGTCGGCAATGTTAGGGAGGGCAGGTTAGGGGTTAATAAATATAATATAGGGGTCGGCGGTGTTAGGAGCAGCAGATTAGGGGTACATAGCTATAATGTAGCTGGCGGCTCTTTGCGGTCGGCAGATTAGGGGTTAATTATTGTAGGTAGGTGGCGGCGACGTTGTAGGGGGCAGGTTAGGGGTTAATAAATATAATATAGGGGTCGGCGATGTTAGGGCAGCAGATTAGGGGTACATAGGGATAATGTAGCTGGCGACGGCGTGCGGACGGCAGATTAAGGGTTAATAAGTGTAGGTAGCTGGCGGCGACGTTGTGGGGGGCAGATTAGGGGTTAATAAATATAATATAGGGGTCGGCGGTGTTAGGGGCAGCAGATTAGGGGTACATAAGGATAACGTAGGTGGCGGTCGGCAGATTAGGGGTTAAAAAAATTCGAGTTGCGGCGATGTGGGGGGACCTCGGTTTAGGGGTGCATAGGTAGTTTATGGGTGTTAGTGTACTTTAGAGTACAGTAGTTAAGAGCTTTATGAACCGGCGTTAGCCCAGAAAGCTCTTAACTACTGACTTTTTTCTGCGGCTGGAGTTTTGTCGTTAGATTTCTAACGCTCACTTCAGACACGACTCTAAATACCGGAGTTAGAAAAATCCCATTGAAAAGATAGGATACGCAATTTACGTAAGGGGATCTGCGGTATGGAAAAGTCGCGGCTGAAAAGTGAGCGTTAGACCCTTTTTTGAGTGACTCCAAATACCGGAGGTAGCCTAAAACCAGCGTTAGGAGCCTCTAACGCTGGTTTTCACGGCTACCGCCAAACTCCAAATCTAGGCCTAAGTTTCTCTTCCGGAAGTGACATAGAAAATGCCACAGCTCCTTTGTTGCTTAGGAACCTTAGTTGACAGACGGTTGAGAACGGGAAATAGTTGGGGTTTAGGGTTGTTGTTGAGAATTTGAGTTTCCATGGAAATGTATGAATAAACCGTAGGGTGCTTAACAGATTTTGTCACATAATCTGCCAGTTTCTGACTATTTTGCACTATATATATATTTAGTTACACTTTGGGTTTAACTATTTTTTTTTTTTTTGGACCCGTGAATAAAATCAGTAAAATATATTGTGATTTTATCCACTGATAATTGCAGAAATACAGAAAACGCACATTTTATTTTTAAATTAACCTCCTTAAATAATTTTGAATAGTGTGATTTCCACATAAAAATAGAAATGCTTTGAGAGGATTGATTAAATAAAAAAACACATCATTTAATTATGTAAATAGATTTAAAAATGTAAATGTGAATGATAGTGACCAATTAAGAGATGACGGTAAACACATCTGGTAAGTCATACATACTAATTAATATGCATTAATAAAAAGGGAATATTGAGACTCAGTCCTTGGATAAAGCCTGCTGTTTCCACCTTAATTCCTTAAGGTAGGGTGACCAGATTGAGGAGACATGTCCCCAGAAATGTCCCCGACTCCTGTTGAACTGTCCCCGACTCCTGTTGAACTGTCCCCGGCTCCTGTTGTACTGTAGCAGTAAATAATTTTTTAACAGCAATTTCAGAAATTATATTTGGCTCAAATTGTTCTAGACTAATTTGTGATAAGATTTTCTTTTAAAATCATTTATTCTTGGGCTATACTTGGACTTCCTTGATCTGAGAATATATTATAATATATAGGACTGCTGTGTTAATTAAATTGTTATTCTACTTTGGATAGGATTTTTCATTCAAAAATATTATGTCTAAAGGAGTCAAGCTAATTGGCCTATCTAAGAATCTATTCAGCCAGTAATTGATTTTTGACCAAAATTTCCTCACCTTAGGACAAGCCCAAAAGCAGTGCATGAGATCTGCACATGTAAAAGAGCATCTAGTACAGCATATGGTGTTGTTAGGGGACCATTTAGCTATCCTGGCTGGGAATAGATAAACTTGGTTAATCACTCGCATATGAGATTCTCTCCACCCTTGTAGCTTACTACATTTATGTAATAATTTAAAGGACTGTTCAACTTTCTCAATTGAAATCTCAGTAAATTAAAATATGAATAGTTATATCTGTTTAAAAGGTTAACATGTTTGCACATTGAAGTAGGTTTAGTTTCTTAAACTTTTATTCTGCAAAAGTAGCAAGTCAAAAGTAAAATAATTAAAAAGCTAAATGCCTAAATCACGTTGGAGCTGAGTAGTTCATAGACATTAACATAGGCAGATAATTTAATTCACTTTTTTTTTCCCTCTGTGTGGGGCCAGTATTAAATTTCTAACAAGCAACAGATTTATTACATCACCACAACCACTTTCACTTTTATATATATTGTTTTTGTATTTGCACCAGCACGTCTCAGGGGTCCTTTTTGGACCACTGTGGCTTTAAACATCGATATAACCAATTCTGGTTACACCTTTTTTTTTTCTTCTCTCTCTTCACACAAACTATCACTACAAACACATACCCTTAACCTATGGATACATTTATCACTAATTATAAAACAAAATCTCCAAATATGCCGCCTAAAACTAGAGACAAGAGGAATAGGAACAGCATAGATAATTTAGCTAATATCCCTGTTGCAGGTATGCCCGCAGAAACATCCACTTTAGATTCACATGAAATAGTTAAACAGATCACAGAGCTAATGTTACCGCAATTTGAACAGATTAAAACTGATATCAAACTTAAAGGGACAGTAAACCTTAAAAATAATGTTATATAATTCTGCACATAGTGCAGAATTATATAACATTATTTAGGTGCTGTGACAGGAGCGAGCTGCACTTAGTCTTATGGCGCGATCGGGCCGGGCTGTGACTATACAGCTGGCCCGATGCGCTGACTGAATATTACAGACCCGCTCAGCAGAGAGCAGAGAGCGGGTCTGTAAAAGCGCTGACATTTTTACATTTTAAAAGGTAAAAAATGATTTTATGGCTATAGCACCTAAATAATGTTATATAATTCTGCACTATGTGCAGAATTATATAACATTATTTCTTTCATGTAATTAACAAGAGTCCATGAGCTAGTGACGTATGGGATATACATTCCTACCAGGAGGGGCAAAGTTTCCCAAACCTTAAAATGCCTATAAATACACCCCTCACCACACCCACAAATCAGTTTTACAAACTTTGCCTCCAAGGGAGGTGGTGAAGTAAGTTTGTGCTAGATTCTACGTTGATATGCGCTCCGCAGCAAGTTGGAGCCCGGTTTTCCTCTCAGCGTGCAGTGAATGTCAGAGGGATGTGAGGAGAGTATTGCCTATTGAATGCAGTGATCTCCTTCTACGGGGTCTATTTCATAAGGTTCTCTGTTATCGGTCGTAGAGATTCATCTCTTACCTCCCTTTTCAGATCGACGATATACTCTTATATTTACCATTTCCTCTACTGATTCTCGTTTCAGTACTGGTTTGGCTTTCTACAAACATGTAGATGAGTGTCCTGGGGTAAGTAAGTCTTATTTTCTGTGACACTCTAAGCTATGGTTGGGCACTTTATTTATAAAGTTCTAAATATATGTATTCAAACATTTATTTGCCTTGACTCAGAATGTTCAACTTTCCTTATTTTCAGACAGTCAGTTTCATATTTGGGATTATGCTTTAAATTATCATATTTTTTCTTACCTCAAAAATTTGACTTTTTTCCCTGTGGGCTGTTAGGCTCGCGGGGGCTGAAAATGCTTCATTTTATTGCGTCATTCTTGGCGCGGACTTTTTTGGCGCAAAAATTATTTTCCGTTTCCGGCGTCATACGTGTCGCCGGAAGTTGCGTCATTTTTGACGTTATTTTGCGCCAAAAATGTCGGCGTTCCGGATGTGGCGTCATTTTTGGCGCCAAAAGCATTTAGGCGCCAAATAATGTGGGCGTCTTATTTGGCGCCAAAAAATATGGGCGTCGCTTTTGTCTCCACATTATTTCAGTCTCATTTTTCATTTGCTTCTGGTTGCTAGAAGCTTGATGTTTGGCATTTTTTTCCCATTCCTGAAACTGTCTTATAAGGAATTTGATCTATTTTGCTTTATATGTTGTTTTTTCTCTTACATATTGCAAGATGTCTCACGTTGCATCTGAGCCAGAAGATACTACAGGAAAACCACTGCCTGCTGGATCTACCAAAGCTAAGTGTATCTGCTGTAAACTTTTGGTAGCTATTCCTCCAGCTGTTGTTTGTAATAATTGTCATGACAAACTTGTTAAAGCAGATAATATTTCCTTTAGTGATGTACCATTGCCTGTTGCAGTTCCCTCAACATCTAAGGTGCAGAATGTTCCTGATAACATAAGAGATTTTGTTTCTGAATCCATAAAGAAGGCTTTGTCTGTTATTTCTCCTTCTAGTAAACGTAAAAAGTCTTTTAAATCTTCTCTCTCTACAGATGAATTTTTAAATGAACACCATCATTCTGATTCTTTGGACTCTTCTGGTTCAGAGGATTCTGTCTCAGAGATTGATGCTGATAAATCTTCATATTTATTTAAGATGGAATTTATTCGCTCTTTACTTAAAGAAGTACTAATTGCTTTAGAAATAGAGGATTCTAGTCCTCTTGATACTAATTCTATACGTTTGGATAAGGTTTTTAAAGCTCCTGCGGTTATTCCAGAAGTCTTTCCTGTTCCTAATGCTATTTCTGCAGTAATTGCTAAGGAATGGGATAAATTGGGTAATTCATTTACTCCTTCTAAACGTTTTAAGCAATTATATCCTGTTCCGCCTGACAGGTTAGAATTTTGGGACAAAATCCCTAAAGTTGATGGGGCTATTTCTACCCTTGCTAAACGTACTACCATTCCTACGTCAGATGGTACCTCGTTTAAAGATCCTTTAGATAGAAAAATTGAATCTTTTCTAAGAAAGGCTTATCTATGTTCAGGTAATCTTCTTAGACCTGCTATATCATTGGCTGATGTTGCTGCAGCTTCAACTTTTTGGTTGGAAACTCTAGCGCAACAAGTAACAAATCGTGATTCTCATGATATTATTATTCTTCTCCAGCATGCTAATAATTTCATCTGTGATGCCATTTTTGATATTATTAGAGTTGATGTTAGATTTATGTCTCTGGCTATCTTAGCCAGAAGAGCTTTATGGCTTAAGACTTGGAATGCTGATATGGCTTCTAAATCAACTCTACTTTCCATTTCTTTCCAGGGAAACAAATTATTTGGTTCTCAGTTGGATTCTATTATTTCAACTGTTACTGGTGGGAAAGGAACTTTTTTACCACAGGATAAAAAGTCTAAAGGTAAAAACAGGGCTAACAATCGTTTTCGTTCCTTTCGTTTCAACAAAGAACAAAAGCCTGATCCTTCGTCCTCAGGAGCAGTTTCAGTTTGGAAACCATCTCCAGTCTGGAATAAATCCAAGCCTGCTAGAAAGGCAAAGCCTGCTTCTAAGTTCACATGAAGGTACGGCCCTCATTCCAGTTCAGCTGGTAGGGGGCAGGTTACGTTTTTTCAAAGAAATTTGGATCAATTCTGTTCACAATCTTTGGATTCAGAACATTGTTTCAGAAGGGTACAGAATTGGTTTCAAGATGAGACCTCCTGCAAAGAGATTTTTTCTTTCCCATGTCCCAGTAAATCCAGTGAAAGCTCAAGCATTTCTGAATTGTGTTTCAGATCTAGAGTTGGCTGGAGTAATTATGCCAGTTCCAGTTCCGGAACAGGGGATGGGGTTTTATTCAAATCTCTTCATTGTACCAAAGAAGGAGAATTCCTTCAGACCAGTTCTGGATCTAAAATTATTGAATCGTTATGTAAGGATACCAACGTTCAAGATGGTAACTGTAAGGACTATATTGCCTTTTGTTCAGCAAGGGAATTATATGTCCACAATAGATTTACAGGATGCATATCTGCATATTCCAATTCATCCAGATCATTATCAGTTCCTGAGATTCTCTTTTCTAGACAAGCATTACCAATTTGTGGCTCTACCGTTTGGCCTTGCTACAGCTCCAAGAATTTTCACAAAGATTCTCGGTGCCCTTCTGTCTGTAATCAGAGAACAGGGTATTGTGGTATTTCCTTATTTGGACGATATCTTGGTACTTGCTCCGTCTTTACATTTAGCAGAGTCTCATACGAATCGACTTGTGTTGTTTCTTCAAGATCATGGTTGGAGGATCAATTTACCAAAAAGTTCTTTGATTCCTCAAACAAGGGTAACCTTTCTGGGTTTCCAGATAGATTCAGTGTCCATGACTTTGTCTTTAACAGACAAGAGACGTCTAAAATTGATTACAGCCTGTCGAAACCTTCAGTCTCAATCATTCCCTTCGGTAGCCTTATGCATGGAAATTCTAGGTCTTATGACTGCTGCATCGGACGCGATCCCCTTTGCTCGTTTTCACATGCGACCTCTTCAGCTCTGTATGCTGAACCAATGGTGCAGGGATTACACGAAGATATATCAATTAATATCTTTAAAACCGATTGTTCGGCACTCTCTAACGTGGTGGACAGATCACCATCGTTTAATTCAGGGGGCTTCTTTTGTTCTTCCGACCTGGACTGTAATTTCAACAGATGCAAGTCTCACAGGTTGGGGAGCTGTGTGGGGATCTCTGACGGCACAAGGAGTTTGGGAATCTCAGGAGGTGAGATTACCGATCAATATCTTGGAACTCCGTGCAGTTTTCAGAGCTCTTCAGTTTTGGCCTCTTCTGAAGAGAGAATCGTTCATTTGTTTTCAGACAGACAATGTCACAACTGTGGCATACATCAATCATCAAGGAGGGACTCACAGTCCTCTGGCTATGAAAGAAGTATCTCGAATTTTGGTTTGGGCGGAATCCAGCTCCTGTCTAATCTCTGCGGTTCATATCCCAGGTGTAGACAATTGGGAAGCGGATTATCTCAGTCGCCAAACGTTGCATCCGGGCGAATGGTCTCTTCACCCAGAGGTATTTCTTCAGATTGTTCAATTGTGGGGGCTCCCAGAGATAGATCTGATGGCCTCTCATCTAAACAAGAAACTTCCCAGGTATCTGTCCAGATCCCGGGATCCTCAGGCGGAGGCAGTGGATGCATTATCACTTCCTTGGAAGTATCATCCTGCCTATATCTTTCCGCCTCTAGTTCTTCTTCCAAGAGTAATCTCCAAGATTCTGAGGGAATGCTCGTTTGTTCTGCTAATAGCTCCGGCATGGCCTCACAGGTTTTGGTATGCGGATCTTGTCCGGATGGCATCTTGCCAGCCATGGACTCTTCCGTTAAGACCAGATCTTCTGTCACAAGGTCCTTTTTTCCATCCGGATCTGAAATCCTTAAATTTAAAGGTATGGAGATTGAACGCTTGATTCTTGGTCATAGAGGTTTCTCTGACTCCGTGATTAATACTATGTTACAGGCTCGTAAATCTGTATCTCGAGAGATATATTATAGAGTCTGGAAGACTTATATTTCTTGGTGTCTTTCTCATCATTTTTCTTGGCATTCTTTTAGAATACCGAGAATTTTACAGTTTCTTCAGGATGGTTTAGATAAGGGTTTGTCCGCAAGTTCTTTGAAAGGACAAATCTCCGCTCTTTCTGTTCTTTTTCACAGAAAGATTGCTATTCTTCCTGATATTCATTGTTTTGTACAAGCTTTGGTTCGTATAAAACCTGTCATTAAGTCAATTTCTCCTCCTTGGAGTTTGAATTTGGTTCTGGGAGCTCTTCAAGCTCCTCCGTTTGAACCTATGCATTCATTGGACATTAAATTACTTTCTTGGAAAGTTTTGTTCCTTTTGGCCATCTCTTCTGCTAGAAGAGTTTCTGAATTATCTGCTCTTTCGTGTGAGTCTCCTTTTCTGATTTTTCATCAGGATAAGGCGGTGTTGCGAACTTCTTTTGAATTTTTACCTAAAGTTGTGAATTCCAACAACATTAGTAGAGAAATTGTGGTTCCTTCATTATGTCCTAATCCTAAGAATTTTAAGGAGAAATCATTGCATTCTTTGGATGTTGTTAGAGCTTTGAAATATTATGTTGAAGCTACGAAATCTTTCCGTAAGACTTCTAGTCTATTTGTTATCTTTTCCGGTTCTAGGAAAGGCCAGAAAGCTTCTGCCATTTCTTTGGCATCTTGGTTGAAATCTTTAATTCATCTTGCCTATGTTGAGTCGGGTAAAATTCCGCCTCAAAGAATTACAGCTCATTCTACTAGGTCAGTATCTACTTCCTGGGTGTTTAGGAATGAAGCTTCGGTTGACCAGATCTGCAAAGCAGCAACTTGGTCCTCTTTGCATACTTTTACTAAATTCTACCATTTTGATGTATTTTCTTCTTCTGAAGCAGTTTTTGGTAGAAAAGTTCTTCAGGCAGCGGTTTCAGTTTGAATCTTCTGCTTATGTTTTTTGTTAAACTTTATTTTGGGTGTGGATTATTTTCAGCAGGAATTGGCTGTCTTTATTTTATCCCTCCCTCTCTAGTGACTCTTGTGTGGAAAGATCCACATCTTGGGTAGTCATTATCCCATACGTCACTAGCTCATGGACTCTTGTTAATTACATGAAAGAAAACATAATTTATGTAGGAACTTACCTGATAAATTCATTTCTTTCATATTAACAAGAGTCCATGAGGCCCACCCTTTTTTGTGGTGGTTATGATTTTTTTGTATAAAGCACAATTATTCCAATTCCTTATTTTATATGCTTCGCACTTTTTTTCTTATCACCCCACTTCTTGGCTATTCGTTAAACTGATTTGTGGGTGTGGTGAGGGGTGTATTTATAGGCATTTTAAGGTTTGGGAAACTTTGCCCCTCCTGGTAGGAATGTATATCCCATACGTCACTAGCTCATGGACTCTTGTTAATATGAAAGAAATGAATTTATCAGGTAAGTTCCTACATAAATTATGTTTTTTAAGGTTTACTGTCCCTTTAACTACGGAAATTAAACAGTTCACACATAGGCCCCTATTTATCAACCTGTCAACTTACTTGCATTCGCCGGCACCAATACGCTTGCCTAAGATCGCCTAACATCGCTGCAGCGGACCTGAATATGTTCTCCAAAGTTACCAAAAAAGCTGTCTAAAAGCCTCACACCAAGTACGGGGCGATGAGCAGCGGACTGTTGTTAACTAACAGTCATCGATCTCGCTGCTCTTCGGCTTTTTCCCAGCTTTATTGGTATACTGTCACTAAACACCTACACTATACTACACTGTTTTACCCCTATCCCGCCGCTCCCGGACCCCGCCGCAACTAAATAAAGTTATTAACCCCTAAACTGCCACTCCCGGAGCCCACCACCACCTACATTATACTTATTAACCCCTAATCTGCTGCCCCTACACCGCCGCAACCTACATTATGTTATTAACCCCTAATCTGCTGCCCCTACATTGCTGCCACCTACATTATGTTATTAACCCCTAATCTGCTGCCCCTACACCGCCGCCACCTACATTATACTTATTGACCCCTAATCTGCTGCCCCTACACCACCACCTACATTATACTTATTAACCCCTAATCTTCCGTCCCCTACACCGCCGCAACCTACATTATACTTATTAACCCCTAATCTGCCGTCCCCTACACCGCCACCACCTACATTATACTTATTAACCCCTAATCTGCCGTCCCCAACGTCGCCGCCACTATATTAAATGTATTAACCCCTAAACCTAAGTCTAACCCTAACACCCCCAAACTTAAAATCTAATTTAAATAAATATAACTAAAATTACTATCATTAACTACATTATTCCTATTTAAAACTAAATACTTACCTATAAAATAAACCCTAAGCTAGCTACAATATAACTAATAGTTACATTGTAGCTAGCTTAGGGTTTATTTTTATTTTACAGGCAAGTTTGCATTTATTTTAACTAGGTAGACTAGTTAGTAAATAGTTGTTAACTATTTATAAACTACCTAGCTAAAATAAATACAAAAGTACCTGTAAAATAAAACCTAACCTAAGTTACAATAACAACTAATACTACAATTAAATAAATTAACTAAATTAAATACAATTAACTAAATTCAATACAATAACCTAAATTAAATTAAATTAGCTAAAGTACAAAAACAAACAAACACTAAATTACAGAAAATAATAAATAAATTACAGAAATTTAAACTAATCACACCTAATCTAATAGCCCTATCAAAATAAAAACGCCCCCCCAAAATAAAAAATAAATAAACTACCAATAGCCCTTAAAAGGGCCTTTTGCGGGGCATTGCCCCAAAGTAATCAGCTCTTTTACCTGGAAAAAAACAAACAACCCCCCCAACAGTAAAACCCACCACCCACACAACCAACCCCCCAAAAAACTAACTAAAAAAACCTAAGCTCCCCATTGCCCTGAAAGGGCATTTGGATGGGCATTGCCCTTAAAACGGCAGTTAGCTCTTTTGCAGCCCAAAGCCCTAACCTAAAAATAAAACCCACCCAATACACCCTTGAAAAACCTAACACTAACCCCCTGAAGATCGACTTACCGGGAGACGTCTTCATCCAAGCCGGGCAGAAGTCTTCATCCAAGCCAGGCAGAAGTGGTCCTCCAGATGGGCAGAAGTCTTCATCCAAGCCGGGCAGAAGTGGTCCTCCAGACGGCAGAAGTCTTCATCCAGACAGCATCTTCTATCTTCATCCATCCTGCACGGAGCGGTCCATCTTCAAGACATCCGACGTGGAGCATCCTCTTCGACCGACGACTACCCGACGAATGAAGGTTCCTTTAAGTGATGTTATCCAAGATGGCGTCCCTTAGATTACGATTGGCTGATAGAATTCTATCAGCCAATCGGAAATTTCTACCTTAATTGCGTTTGGCTGATAGAATTCTTGGATGAAGACTTCTCCCGGCTTCATTGAGGACTTCGGCCCGGCTTGGATGAAGACGTCTCCCGGTAAGTCGATCTTCAGGGGGTTAGTAATAGGTTTTTTTAAGGGTGTATTTGGGTGGGTTTTATTTTTAGGTTAGGGCTTTGGGCTGCAAAAGAGCTATCTGCCCTTTTAAGGGCAATGCCCATCCAAATGCCCTTTTCAGGGCAATGGGGAACTTAGGTTTTTTTAGTTAGTTTTTTATGGGGGGTTGGTTGTGTGGGTGGTGGGTTTTACTGTTGGGGGGTTGTTTGTATTTTTTTTCAGGTAAAAGAGCTGATTATTTTTGGGCAATGCCCCGCAAAAGGCCCTTTAAAGGGCTATTGGTAGTTTAGTTTAGGCTAGGGTTTTTTTTAATTTGAGGGGGCTTTTTTTATTTTGATAGGGCTATTAGATTAGGTGTAATTAGTTTAAATTTCTGTAATTTGTTTAGTATTTTCTGTAATTTAGTGTTTGTTTTTTTGTACTTTAGCTAATTTAATTTAGGTTATTGTATTTAATTTAGTTAATTGTATTTAATTTAGTTAATTTATTTAATTATAGTGTAGTGTTAGGTGTAATTGTAACTTAGGTTAGGTTTTATTTTACAGGTACTTTTGTATTTATTTTCGCTAGGTAGTTATTAAATAGTTAATAACTATTTAATAACTATTGTACCTAGTTAAAATAAATACAAACTTGCCTGTAAAATAAAAATAAACCCTAAGCTAGCTACAATGTAACTATTAGTTTTATTGTAGCTAGCTTAGGGTTTATTTTATAGGTAAGTATTTTGTTTTAAATAGGACTAATGTAGTTAATCATAGTAAATTTTTTAGATTTATTTAAATTAGATTTAAGTTTGGGGGTGTTAGGGTTAGACTTAGGTTTAGGGGTTAATAAATTTAATATAGTGGCGGCGATGTTGGGGACGGCAGATTAGGGGTTAATAAGTATAATGTAGGTGGCGTCGGTATAGGGGGCAGCAGATTAGGGGTTAATAAGTATAATGCAGGTGTCGGCGGTGTAGGGGCAGCAGATTAGGGGTTAATAAGTATAATGTAGGTGGCGGCGGTGTAGGGGCAGCAGATTAGGGGTTAATAAGTATAATGTAGGTGGCGGCGGTGTAGGGGCAGCAGATTAGGGGTTAATAAGTAAAATGTAGGTGGCGGCTGTGGCGGGGCAGCAGATTAGGGGTGTTTAGACTTGGGGGTTATCTTAGGGTGTTAGGTGTAAACATAGCTTTATTCTCCCATAGGAATCAATGGGATATCAGGCAGCAGCGAACATGAGTTTTCATTGCTTTCAGACTCCCATTGATTCCTATGGCATCCGCTGCCTCCAGGGCGGCGGATTGAAAACCAGGTACGCTGGGCCGGAATAGTGGCGAGCGTACCTGGTAGAATTTTGAGAAGTAGCAAAAGTAGTCAGATAGTGCCGAATTTGCATTCGGAACATCTGTAATGACGTAAGCATCGATCTGTGTCAGACTTTGACCGGCGGATCGTATGTTACGTCACAAAATTCTACTTTTGCTGGACTGTAGTCTTTGAAAAATAAGGTGAATCAGGCTCGCCACAAATACGCTGCAGAATTCCAGCTTATTTGCGGTTGACGGCTTGATAACTAGGGGCCATAGGCTTAATGAAGTAGAACAAAGTGTCTCTGAATCCGTAGAACAGCAGGAGCTACTTAAATATGTGTCAGTGTTGATACCACAAAGCTTAGGAATCAACCCCAACCTATTAACGTTAGCGATAGAGAGGGCCCATCGCATAGGCACACCAAAATGCTAGCCAGTGGAACAAATAAAAACAGACCTATAATTATAAAGTTTCTGAACTTCCAGGACAAACTCAGTGTCCTGCACCATTAGAAACAGAGAATTCCATTTTTAATTGGAGAATGGAGATATTAAAATTTTAATGTTCCAAGATTTCTCCACTGAAACCTCAACGAAGAGGAGAGAAATGATACTATACTGCACTAAATTAATAAATATGGGGATGAAGGCTACAATTATATACCCTGCAGTAATTAAGATATTTTCAGAAAATGAGTGCGTGACACTGAACATCCTGAGAGAGGTAAAGGAATTTTTCAAAAGTAAAGATATTTCTTTATAACCTGTAGATGTATATTATCTATTGGAAAATAGATTAAATGTGTGTAGATCAACAAAATTAGGTTATGTGGCAATATCAGTATGGTCAGTTGACTTCATTTCGAGAAGCGATTAATTGTTGTATCAGATGTTTTTTTTTCGCTGTTTGTTTTTTCCTTTTTTTTTTCTCTCTCCACTTCCTACCCACCCCCCCTTTCCACCAGGAAAATATATTTGGGAAGTTTTATGTTAATATACTCTTTTTTTGATAAATAAATGAGGGATCAGTTATGTATGGCTTCATGGAATGTAGGTGGGATTACATCCCCACAAAAGCGAAAAAAAATATATTAACACCGCTTAAAAAGTGTACACCATATATAGTCTTTTTACAAGAGACACATTTAAAAGCATCAGAAATAGCTAAATTAACAATAGCCTGGTGGGGGAGGTGGTTGGAACCCCTTGTACAAATAGGAAGAAAGGGGTAGCGTTTCTTTTTAATAAAAAACTTCATTATAAGATTTTGGAGACCGAACTGGACTTAGACGGGAGATTTATTATTTTACAAGTAGAGGTGGAAGGAATGATTTTAACATTATGTAATATCTACGGCCCTAATAAAACAGATATTGCATTCTGGGACAGATTACAAGAAAAACTCCTTCCTTATCACTCCAAAAATTTGATTATAGCAGGTGACTTTAATCTTGCACTTTGTCCCACATTAGATAGATTGAAACGTACACAAACTAGCAACATCAAAAAAGAAACTAAAATATTTAAAATGTTTATTAAAACACTTGGCGTTAAATATATATGGCGGATTCAGAATCCGGACGGAAAGAGGTTTACATGCGAATCACAGGCACATCAAACAATGTCTAGAATAGACTATTTTCTGGTGGCAGATAATCTGTTAGGCTTTGAAATATTAGCTGATATTAAAGAAATTATTCTGTCAGACCACGCTATTATTACCTTAAATATCAAAACTCGGAATAACCAATTAACAAGTAATATTTTTTCCCCCCAAAGTACCTCGTCTCTAATGTACAGTTTAAAACATGGCTCATATTGAAATGGAGGGAATTTTAACAAAATAACTATAATATAGAAATACGTACCGAAACTCTTTGGGAAGCTTTTAAAGCCATAATAAGAGAAATTAAGGCCTATCTAGTAATGCAAAAATGTAAAATGACAGCTAGCGATATACAGCTGGCAAATCAGTTGCAAAATGCTTATAATGCATATGTTAATAACCCAGTTAAAACAAACTGGGATAGCTACCAAGGGAAAATCAAGGAAAGACAGATATTTATATCTCAAAAAGCGGCACGGGGAGAACTAAAGACTAGGTATTTCTTTTATAGGTATGGGGTAAGCCCGGTCAATATTTAGCTAATTTAATTAAAATTAAACAAAAGAAGACCCCAATAGAATCTCTCAAAACACTGTTTGGCAGAATTACTATGATTAAAGAAATCGAACAGTATGTTTTGCAATATTTTCAGAAATTGTATTCAAATAATAAAATTAATATACAAGCAAAAGAGAATTTCTGGAAACAGCTACAGCTACCTAAGATAGAAAAAAGTAAATTAGAGGAATTAAAAAACCTATCTCCCAACAAGAAGTAATTAATGCGATTAAAAAACAGCATCTAATAAAGCTGCTGGACATGATCAGATTCCGGCAGAATTATACAAATGCCTTATAGACAAATTTTCTCCGACCCTGACTAAATTGTTTAATAATTATTATACGGATGGCATGTTTTGCTCCAGTTACTTTACAGCATCTTTAGTAGCTTAAAAAAGGGAAAGATAAAGAAGAAATTAGCTCATACAGACCAATTTCACTATTGAATAGCGACTACAAACTTCTTACAAGTATTATAGCAGCAAGATTTAAACTAGTAATGGGATCCCTTATACATAAGGACCAAGTCGGCTTTATGCCTGGTAGAAATGCATTGCAAAGTCTGAGAAAGATCCAATTGATCTTGGATGTCTTTCTAAATTTAGGGGGGGGAAAAAGTCGACTTAAAATTAACGATGCAGCAATTCTGGCAATAGATACAGAGAAGGCCTTCGACTCCATTACCTGGGACCACTTGTTTTCTGTGCTCTCTGGGTTTGGAGTCGAGGGCCCTTTTTCAAATTGCATTCATATAATATACAAACAACCTAGTGCTGCTATTATTATTAATGATAGGGCCTCAGTTAGCTTCCAACTATATAAGAGGTCAAGACAGGGATGTCCCTTATCTCCCTATTTATTCAATATGGCATTGGAGCCGCTAGCTATCCTTTTAAGGAAAGAGATTGAAGGAATTAAAATTGGCTCAAGACAAGTCACGACTTTATTATATACAGATGATTTATTAATACTAATGTGTAATACAAAAGAAAATATCCCCAAATTAATATAAATAGTCCAGGAGTTCAGTGCATTTTCAGGGTACAAAGTTAACACAGCGAAAACTGAAATGTTCTGGCTAGAGAAACAAAAAGACTCTTATTCAGGATCCCAGTTTAAAGAAGCTAAAGAAGAATTTACTTACCTGGGTATTAAACTCTCCAAAGATAGTAATGACTGGTATAGGCTTAATTATCCCCCAATGTTTAGTAAAATAACTAATAACTTTAAAAATTTGGCTAAATTTAAATTAACCTTAACTGGTAAATTAAACTTGATAAAAATGATAATATTCCCCAAACTATTTTATTTAATGCAGAATATACCTATGATGATAAAACATGAAGATTTAAAGTTATTTAAACAGATATGTCTTCAGTTTTTATGGGGAGATAAACGAAGAGCTATTGCCTATAAAACATTATCATTATTTAGGAATGTGGGTGGATTGGCGTTACCAGAAATAGAAATATACAACCTAGCACCTATTTCAAAGATAGCGTTAGACTGGCTTAATGAAGCAGATTATTATGCTGTATGAATCATGGAGGAAAATCTGGTACACCCTTACTCTCTCCCGGCTCTTCTCCATTGTACATTGAGAAAATGCCCCTTTAAAATTAAACAAATCCCAGTCATTTATAATGTGATTGTCGCTTGGAAAAAAGTATTGAAAATGCTAAACATTAATTTTAGTTATTCCAAATACTTGACTCTCTTGGGTAACGCTAATTTTATGCCAGCACTTAACTACAAAATCTTTGGAGAATGGGCAATAAAGGGTTTAAAATATATATGGCAACTTATAGAAAATAACACAGGGAGAGTTAAATCATTTCTGGATTTAAGGCAAGAATTTGGGCTGACAAATAGACAATTCTATTCTATGTTTTACAAATACGGCATTATATTCAGACATCGCTTTTTGATGGGCCTGAAGAGGATACATGGGGTTGTATAAAACCAGTCCTAAACCTTTATAAAATAGGTAAATACTCTATCTCATTATTATACAAAACAATCCTGTCCTTTATAGGCCAACGAAAAGTACAAAAGATTGCCCAGGTGTGGCAAGTCACAACAGAGGTTATCCAGAAAAGCTTCAAATTAGTAGACTCTGCAACCTTTTCATCATCATGGAGAGAATCGCATACCAAATTGATAAATAGAAGTTATATTACCCCTAAGGTAAAAGCCCGTTGGAGTAAGGAAGGTGCACGTTGCCATAAATGTAAGACATTAGAGGCAGATATTCGCCACTGTTTTTGGAGCTGCCCCAAAATTAAAAAAATTCTGGTTTAAAATAAATTATTGGGCAAACTAACGGCCAGATTACGAGTTTTGTTGGTAAAGACTTGCGGTGCTAACGAGACTTTTTTTCCAGCGCTCACTTTAAACAACGCTGGTATTACAAGTTTTCTGAATGGCTGCGTTAGCCTCAGAAAAGTGAGCGTTGAGCAACTTTAGCTCCACTTCTCACTGTAATACTAGCATTGCTTATGGTAGCGGTAAGATGGCTAAAACATGCTCGTGCAGGATTTCCCCATAGGAAACAATGGGGCTGAGCTGGCTGTAAAAAAAACTAACACCTGCAAAAAAGCAGCGTCCAGCTCCTAACGCAGCCCCATTGTTTCCTATGGGGAAATTCATTTTATGTCTGCACCTAACACCCTAACATGAACCCCGAGTCTAAACACCCATAATCTTACACTTATTAACCCCTAATCTGCTGACCCGACATTGTCGCCACCTACATTATATTATTAAGCCCTAATCTGCTGCTCCGGACACTGCCGCCACCTACATTATAGTTATAAACCCCTAATCTGCTGCCCCTAACATCGCTGAACCCTACATTATATTTATTAACCCCTAATCTGCCGCCCCCAACGTCGCCGCAACCTAACTACACTTATTAACCCCTAATCTGCCGACCGGACATCGCCGCCACTTTAATAAATGTATTAACCCCTAAACCGCCGCACTCCCACCTCGCAAACACTAGTTAATTTTTATTAACCTCTAATCTGCCTGCCCTAACATCGCCGACACCTACTTACATTTATTAACCCCTAATCTGCTACCACCAATGTCGCCGCTACTATAATAAAGTTATTAACCCCTAAACCTAAGTCTAAGTCTAACCCTAACACCCCCCTAATTTAAATATAATTTAAATACATATAAATAAAATAACTACAATTTAATAAATTATTCCTATGTAAAACTAAATACTTACCTGTAAAATAAACCATAAGATAGCTACAGTATAACTAATAGTTACATTGTAGCTATCTTATGATTTATTTGTATTTTACTGGCAACTTTGTATTTATTTTAACCAGGTACAATAGTTATTAAATGGTTAATAACTATTTAATAACTACCTAGTTAAAATAAGTACAAAATTACCTGTAAAATAAATCCTAACCTAAGTTACAATTACACCTAACACTACACTATCATTAAATAAATTACCTAAACTACCTACAATTAATTACAATTAAATACAATAAACTAAATTACGGAAAACAAACAAACACTAAATTACAGAAATTACAAGAAGTTTAAACTAATTACACCTAATCTAACCCCCCTAATAAAATAAAAAAGCCCCCCAAAATAACAAAATTCCCTACCCTACACTAAATTACAAATAGCCCTTAAAAGGGCCTTTTGCGGGGCATTGCCCCAAAGTAATCAGCTCTTTTACCAGCCCTTAAAAGGGCTTTTTGCGGGGCATTGCCCCAAAGTAATCAGCTCTTTTACCTGTAAAAAAAAGAAATACAATACCCCCCCAACATTACAACCCACCATTCACACACCCCTACTCTAAAACCCACCCGATCCCCCCCTTAAAAAAACCTTACACTACCCCATTGAAGATCACCCTACCTTGAGCTGTCTTCACCCAGCCGGGCACCACTGGTCATCTGATGGGGCAGAAGAGGACATCTGGACCGTCAGAAGTCTTCATCCTATCCGGACAGAAGAGGACATCCGGACCGGAAGACATCTTCATCCAAGTGGCATCTTCTATCTTCATCCAACCGACGAGGAATGGCTCCATCTTGAAGACCTCCGGCGCGGAACATCCTTCTTGGCCAACGACTACCCGACAAATGGCTGGTCCTTTAAATGACGTCATCCAAGATGGCGTCCCTCGAATTCCGATTGGCTAATAGCATTCTATCAGCCAATCGGAATTAAGGTAGGAAAAATCTGATTGGTTGATTTAATCAGCCAATCAAATTGAAGTTCAATCCGATTGGCTGATTGGATCAGCCAATAGAATGCAAGGTCAATTCTATTGGCTGATCCAATCAGCCAATCAAATTTTTCCTACCTTAATTCCGATTGGCTGATAGAATCCTATCAGCCAATCGGAACTCGAGGGACCAGCCATTCATTGGGTAGTCGTCGGCCGAGAAGGATGTTCCACGCCGGAGGTCTTCAAGATGGAGCCGTTCCTCGTCGGATGGATGTAGATAGAAGATGCCGCTTGGATGAAGATGTCTTCCGGTCCGGATGTCTTCTTCTGCCCTGATAGGATGAAGACTTCTGCCAGTCCGGATGTCCTCTTCTGCCCTATCGGATGACCAGTGGTGCCCGGCTGGGTGAAGACAGCTCAAGGTAGGGTGATCTTCAATCGGGTAGTGTTAGTTTTTTTTAGGGGGGATCGGGTGGGTTTTAGAGTAGGGGTGTGTGGGTGGTGGGTTGTAATGTTGGGGGGGTATTGTATTTCTTTTTTTTACAGGTAAAAGAGCTGATTACTTTGGGGCAATGCCCCGCAAAAAGCCCTTTTAAGAGCAAATTCGGATGCGACTAAAGTTAATTATTAACATCTGAATTTGCTATTGCTTTTAATCTTTGCAGCTCCTGCAATTAATCTGAGTGTTGTAAGAACAAAAACATTTCATCAAGTTATTTGCATCAACATTTTGTTTCGAATATATTTTCTGAAAATATAAAAATAATACCTCTTTAATTTCAGAAATACTTGTCACCCTTTTACCCTTATTTGATATAGCATTAATAATAATTCTCTTTTTTTTGTGTATTTCCTAACAGCCACAGCCATTAAATGGTTTTACCATTAAAATTAAGAAAAGGCGCTTTCTGTTTTAGCTCTTTAAGCTGTAATTTTTGATTTAGAAAGTTGTTTCTTTCTAATTTTATTTCTTGATATTTGTCCCACCATTGCTTTATTGGATTTTCAATATATTTCCTGTAGCTATTTCTAAGGGCATCAGACAGTTGCAGCTCCCTGGATTTCATCTTTTTACTTCTTTTAATCAGCCATGCTTTTATCTCTCCTCTAAAAAAAGCTTTGGATGTTTCCCAAAATGTCTCTATTTTTTCTATATATGACCTATTAAACATATTGAATTCATTCCACTTCCCTCTCATCCAATTTTGAAATTCTATATTATGTAATAGATGTTTGGAAAAATAAAAATTATTGGATGTCCTATAATTCTGCTGCTTATACACTGTGAAATATCATTCACAGATATATGATATAAATATCATTAATTTTGGAAGTTAAATCCCTATACATTAATTTCTCACTAACTAAAAACATGTCTATTCTTGAAAATGTCTTGTGGGTTTTCGATTCACAAGTATAGGCTCTTAAATCCGGATATTTTAATCGCCAGATGTTTCTTAATTTCAATATCTTACATATATTAGATAAAATCTTGGCCTCTTTATTATGTTGTCGGCTTGATTTTTTGCTCAATCTATCTAATTTGGGGTACATAGCCATATTAAAATCCCCAGCCAGGATAAATTGTGAATCTACATAAGATGTTAATTTGAGAATTAGTTTTACCCAAGTCTTCATCTCTAAAGTTTGGGCCATAAACATTACATAATACATAAATTTGTTTACCGATCTCTACTTGAATAATTATGTATCTTTCATCTACATCTAAATCTTGTGATAATATTTTATATTCCAAATTTTTGTTAAATAGACAAGCAACTCCTTTCCTTCTTCCTGTACAAGGTGTGGCTATAATTTTTCCCACCCATTTCATTTTTAGTTTGTTTGACTCTGTACTATTTAAGTGCGTTTTTTGAATGAGGGCAATATCAGGCGGGTATCGCTGTAAAGAATTTATTATCCTTTTCCTTTTAACAGGTGAAGTTATGCCTCCAACATTCCAAGAAATAATCTCTAGCCTGTTATCAATAATTTTAACCTATAAACTCTAGTATAAAATCGTACCACATAAGTGGGGGAACGGAGATGGTAAAAAATAAATAAATAATAATTTAAAAACACAACACCGAGGAGGATAGTTACACCAGGAATAATGACCAAAAAATCAGAGAATTTGTACTTTACAATTCCAATCCATCAAACTTTTTATCCTTAATACCATGCATTTTCTCTTATACTCCATCTAATCTAGTAACCAGGATATAAGTATCCTGTTGTATTTTACTTTATTTCCCTTTAAGACTGTCCACAAATTGTTTGGCTTGCTGTTTTGATTCAAATATCTTAAAGGGCCAGTAAACCTAGCAAATAATGTTATATAGTTCTGCACATAGTGCAGAATTATATAACATTAGCTTAGCACCAGATTCCTAAAGTGAAAGGTTAAATAGATATCGTGAAAAGAAAAAAGAACGCAGCTCCTGGCTCTACTGAGCGGGTCTGTTTTCTTCTCCTAAGCGTATCTGGGCATGCTGTCTAATCACAGCCAGCCCGATCACGCTATTAAACTCAATGTAGCTCGCTACCAGACCAGAGCGTGAGCAAGCTACATTGAGTTTAATAGCACGATCGGGCCGGCTGTGATTAGACAGTGTGCCCACAATGCGCTTTGGAGAAGAAAACAGACCCGCTCAGTAGAGCCAGGAGCGGCGTTCTGTTTTCTTTGCAAGATATCTATTTAATCCTTCACTTTAGGAATCTGGCGTTAAGCTAATGTTATATAATTCTGCACTATGTGCAGAATTATATAACATTATTTGCTAGGTTTACTGGCTCTTTAACTTCCGAATTATAAAAACTCGTAATTTGGCAGGATAAATTACTGCAGCCTGTATTCCCATATTTTTTAGCTGTGTACATAAGGGGGCATTTCCCTTTCTATTGAAAAGCCTTGGAACAAGGAGATTGCCTCATCCTTTATTTTAAGTGGGAAAGCTTTTCTGTATTGTCTTAAAATCTCAGATTTATCTTGGAAGTTAAGATATTTTATAATCACGGTTCTTCCATTGTTGTATGTCCCTTGCTCTTGAGGTTGTCCTTCCCTGTGTGCTCTTTGTACAGATATGGGATTTGGGATGCCTAACAATTCAGGTTATCTTATAGATGCAAAATGCAATAAATCTTTGTATTCTAGAGACTCGGGTAAACCTATAACTCTTAAATTGTTTCTGCAAGCTCTATTCTCCATCAATATAAGTTTATTTCTTGATCTTTGATTCCCTGATCTTGTGTGATAGTCACGTCTTATAAATCTGACACCCTATTTTCTACTTCCAAAATTCTTGTTGTATACTTTATTACCTCAGCAGAGAGTGGAGTGAACTCTTTATGTAATTGCTAAAATTGTGGGGTGATCATCTCAGTAATCTGTCTTATTAAGTTTTAATGTTCTGTGCTGTTGTCAATAGACGTCTCAGCGTTACTCTACGCTTTTTTGTCTTTAAGTTTGGGGGACATCCCCGGAGATTTATCCTTTATAATATAAGTATATCTTTCCATGAAAAACAAGTGTAAACATTTTCCTTAAGCCCCTGTAAAGGGAGATACCAGGCGTGTGCTTAAAAAACAAAAATAAAATATGACTTATGCTCTTTTTTTCCCCCCTTTTCCTTTTCCCCTTTTCTTTTCTTTTCCTTTCTCTTTAAAAATAATACAACTCAGTAAACACTAAATTTCCAAGTGCAGGTTTTGTATGCATGTTATTTGTGAATAATAGACCATGTTATTGTGTGATCAAGGACCCTACGTTACCAGCTAGCTCCTTATGATTTTATGAATGATTTTCACTCCTAAAATTAAAGCTTAGCAATATCAAAAATACTTATAGAAAAATCTGTATGCAAATAGCAAATGTTGTGTTTCAGTCCTAACTTTAATTGCTGAATGTGCAAAAAATCTTCACAACCCAAGCATGTAATCCCCTATTTACTCTTCTAGATTCAAGCTATAAAAATCTAAACATTGATAATATCTAATCTATATTACTCAGTACTCTTACTATATCACTCTCTTCCACAATTTGCAGTAGTTTAATAAATGTACATGTTTTACAGAGTACGATATTGTGGCCTTTACGTTTATAAGCTTAACTTTTAGGTCCTCCTAAATATTGCTTAGAGCCACTTCAATTATTTATGCAAAACCATGTTACTGTAATGCTCAATATTTAAGTAAAGCAGGATAGTCTATGCAATCCACTCAAAAACCGCAGTTCGCTTGTACTCAAATTCTTTCTCTTTATTCTCTCCCTCTGCTCGCATTTACTAGGCAAGATTGTTAAAGACTCCTCTTACTATTTGAAACTTGCAGACCTTTAACAATATCCAAATAATTTCTGAATTGTCCTCACAGTAGGGTATAGGGCTCAAATGACCCCCAGAAAATTACCCCTCTCGATTTTGAGCAACCAACACCACTCACTGTAGTGTTGCCTGTCGACTTTAAGCTTTCCCTTAATGTTGCAGGAAAAAACTTTGCTCAGAATTTATATTCTCCAAAACAGCAGTAGAAACAACCACTATTCTGCCTTTGATCTTAACTTTCAGTTAACGTTAACGTTCAGTTAATATCTGCTAGCTAGTCACATTCTTCAGGCAAGTGTGTCAGCTAATAGTGTTTTTTTTTGTTTTTTTTTAACAGTCCATCTCGCTCCGTTTTATACCCTTGTTAGCGGCCTTATTCTCTTTTACTAGCCTGTGTATAGGGGTAATTAACTATGTCCAGGTCCCATGAAAGAAGAAAGTAATATAAACAGCATTACTTATCTTTTAACTCCTTGCCGTGGGAAGCTCATACACACTCCTCTTCTCTGTACCTCCTTCTCCACAACAGGGAAGCTATGCACCCTGTGTGTGCTTGATGAACCTGTAACGCCAACACTCTTCAAAACTCCCCCTACTCCGGAGAAGAGTAGTGAGGTTATGCGTATATCCGCAACACCCTGCTTCTCAATTCTCGACAGAGATTTTGGGGGGTGACTCCACTGAGTTCACCTGACTAGGTGTAGCTTTGTGCGTATGTGCTCCACTAGAAGGTTTCATGGTTTCTCTTGAAAGCTCCTTTCTCCTCCTCCATCCTTGTCGGCTATATTTTCAAGCCGCTGACACCCAGCTGTGACCCTGACAGCTGGGTCTCCTGTCTGGTCCGGAAATCTGTAGTGCTCTTCCTTGCTTCTGTGGCAGGCTCCCAGTACCACACAGTGTCTTGGCACTTAGGGAGAAAATGTACTCTGTCTCAATGGCGTAGCTCCGCCTCAGATTTCCCCTTCTTTGCATACTTTTACAAGATTTCTTTTGGGTTGTGGATTTCATTTATTATTAAAAAATATGTTTTTTAAATCCCTCCCTTTATGTTATTAGTTGTGGACTTTACAACTTGGGTATTAGTTCCCAAGTGTAATGGATTGTGGATTTATTTATTTCATGGAGTCCATAAGACCCCACCCTTTTTTTGGGGGGTTTAATATTTTCTTTTTACCTGCTCATTTTATGGCTCTTATTCCTTTTTCTTACCTATTTTTGCTTGGTTATACATCAGAATGAGGTATGTGAGAGGTGGGAGGGGTTTTATAGGCTCTTGGGGTCTGGGAATATTTCCCTCCTCCTAGTGGTAGAGAAGAGTAATTTCCATGAGTAATGGATTGTGGACTCTCATCACCATAAAATGAATGAATTTATAACCTAAGCATAAATTATGTTATTTAGATCCTCTGCTGTCACAAGTACAGCACTGGATTGGCTATTTACTGGAAGCAGTTATTTCTGCTTATAGTAATCCAGTAGTATGGGTGCCTATTAGAAAAGTGTGGAGGTAGTTGGGCACTTGCTTAGTCTATAGGCTATTAGTAGGTACACTTTTATGGGTATATCATAGCCTGGGACCCTTATGTTAGGCATTTTAGGCTTGGTTATATATACAGTATCTCACAAAAGTGAGTACACCCCTTACATATTTGTAAATATTTTATTATATCTTTTCATGTGACAACACTGAAGAAATGACACTTTGCTACAATGTAAAGTAGTGAGTGTAAAGCCTGTATAACAGTGTAAATTTGCTGTCCTCTCAAAATAAATCAACACACAGCCATTAATGTCTAAACCGTTGGCAACAAAAGTGAATACACCCCTAAGTGGAAATCACTCTCTCATACTGGTCACTGGAAGTTCAAAAGTTCAACATGGCACCTCATGGCAAATAACTCTCTGAGGATCTGAAAACAAGAATTGTTGCTCTAAATAAAGATGGCCTAGACTATAAGAAGATTGCCAAGACCTTGAAACTGAGCTGCAGCATGGTGGGCAAGATCATACAGCTGTTTCACAGGACAGGTTCCACTCAGAACAAGCCTCCCCATAGTCGACCAAAGAAGTTGAGTGCACATGTTCAGCGTCATATCCAGAGGTTGTCTTTGGGAAATACATGTATGAGTGCTGCCAGCATTGCTGCAGAGGTTGAAGGGGTGGGGGGGGGGGGTTAGCCTGTCAGTGCTCAAACCATATGCCACACACTGCATCAAATTGGTCTGCATGGCAGTCGACCCAGAATGAAGCCTCTTCTAAAGATGATGCACAAGAAAGTCTGCAAACAGTTTGCTGAAGACAAGCAGACTAAGGACATGGATTACTGGAATCATGTCCTTTGGTCCGATGAGACCAAGATAAACTTATTTGGTTCAGATGGTGTCAAGCATGTGTGGCGGCAACCAGGTGAGGAGTACAAAGACGTGTGTCTTGCCTACAGTCAAGCATGGTGGTGGGAGTGTCATGGTCTGGGCCTGCATGAGTGCTGCCGGCACTGGGGAACTACAGTTCATTGAGGGAACCATGAATGCCAACATGTACTGTGACATACTGAAGCAGAGCATGATTCCCTCCCTTCGGAGACTGGGCCGCAGGGCAGTATTCCAACATAATAACAACCCCAAACACACCTCCAAGACGACTGTGAAGCTCAGGTGAACTCCATGCCCAAGAGGTTTAAGGCAGTGCTGGATAATAATGGTGGCCACACAAAATATTGACACTTTGGGCCCAATTTGGACATTTCCACTTAGGGGTGTACTCACTTTTGTTGCCAACGGTTTAGACATTAATAGCTGTGTGTTGAGTTATTTTGAGGGGACAGCAAATTTGCACTGTTATACAGGCTGTACACTCACTACTTTACATTGTAGCAAAGTGTCATTTCTTCAGTGTTGTCACATGAAAAGATATAATAAAATACTTACAAAAATGTGAGTGGTGTACTCACTTTTGTAAGATACTGTAAGTACCTTATTTCACCCTATGTAGGTTTTGAGGTGCGTTAAAGGGACATGAAAGCCCACATTTTTCTTTTATGATTCAGATAGAGAATAAATTTTACAACAACTTTCCATTTTACTTCTATTATTTAATTTGCTTCCTTCTCGTTATTCTTTGCTGAAAGGTTTATCTAGGAAAGCTCAGGTGCAGCAAATAACCCAGGTTTTAGCTGCTGATTGGCGGCTGTATATATATAGCGATGGTCATTGGCTCACCCATGTGTTCAGACAGCAACAAGTAGTGCATTGCTGCTCCTTCATCAAAGCATACCAAGAGAATGAAGAAAAATTGATAATAGGATTAAATTAGAAAGTTTCATAAAATTACATGCTCTATTATTATTATTATTATCAGGTATTTGTAGAGCGCCAACAGATTCCGCAGCGCTGTAAATATAGTCAATATACAGGATAGCTTTTGCAGGGATCAAGTGGGTAGAGGACCCTGCCGAGAGTTGCACTGTTGTAGTCGGCTCTTATGAAGGTGATCTGCAAACAGCTGGGCTCATAGGCTTACATTCTAAGGGGTTCAAGGGGAAAGCAATGCAGTTAGGAAAGGTTAGTGTTGGTTGTAAGCATCCCTGAATAGTAGAGTTTTCAGGGAGTGCTTGAAGCTGTTAAAACTAGGGGAGAGTCTTGTGGAGCGAGGCAGGGAGTTCCACAAGATGGGGGCCAGTTTGGAGAAGTCCTGTAAACGGTAATGTGAGGAAGTAACAAGAGAGGAGGAGATCCTGAGCTAAGGATGGGAGCAGTGCAGTTGAGAGCTTTGTATGTCAGAGGGAGGATTTTGTGTTTAATCCTAGAGGCAAGAGGAAGCCAGTGAAGATATTGGCAGAGAGGCGCAGCAGATGAAGATCGACGAGTAAGGAAGATGAGCCTGGCAGAGGCATTCATAATGGATTGTAAAGGAGCTATGCGGCAGCTAGGTAGACCAGAGAGGACGGAGTTGCAGTAGTCGAGGCGGGAAAGGATGAGAGAGTGGATTAAAATCTTAGTTGTATCTTGTGTAAGGAAATGTCTAATTTTAGCGATGTTTTTAAGGTGGAAGTGGCAGGCTTTAGCCAAGGACTGAATGTGAGGAGTGAAGGATAGATCAGAGTCAAGTGTGACCCCAAGACATCGGGCATGCGGGGTAGGAGTAATGATGGAATTATCAACAGTTATAGAAATTTTGGGGGTGGAGACATTGGAAGAAGGGGGAAAAATAAGGAGTTCAGTTTTGGAGAGATTTAGCTTAAGGTAGTGAGAGGACATCCAAGATGAGATATGAGAAAGACAGTTAGTGACACGGGTTAGTAAGGAAGGAGGTAGGTCTGGTGCAGAGAGATAGATTTGGGTGTCATCGGCATACAAATGATATTGAAACCCATGGGACTTTATTAAGGAACCTAATGATGACGTGTAGATTGAAAAGAGAATGGGACCGATTACAGAGCCTTGAGGTACCCCAACAGAAAGTGGTAACGGGGCAGAGGATGCTCCGGAGAAGGCTACACTAAATGTACGGTTAGTTAGATAGGAAGAGAACCACGAAAGAGCTGTGTCGCAGATGCCGAAGGATTGGAGGGTTTGAAGCAGAAGAGGGTGGTCAACAGTGTCAAAGGCTGCAGACAGGTCAAGGAGGATAAGCAGAGAGAAGTGGCCTTTGGATTTTGCTGTATGTAGGTCATTGTTAACCTTGACAATTGCTGTCTCTGTAGACTGATGGGGACAAAATCCAGATTGCAGTGGGTCAAGAAGAGAGTTTAGTGTAAGGAAGTGGGATAGACGTGCGTATACTAGCTTTTCTAGGAGCTTTGAGGCAAGAGGGAGTAGGGAAATAGGGCGGTAGTTTGATGGGGAGGTTGGATCGAGGGAAGGTTTTTTGAGGATAGGTGTGACCAGTGCATGTTTTAGAGATGAGGGAAATATACCAGTGCTGAGGGAGAGATTGAAAATGTGTGTGAGTATGGGGGTGAGGGTAGAAGAGAGGGAGGGGAGTAGCTGTGAGGGAAATGGGGTCGAGAGGACAGGTAGTGAGGTGGGAGGACAGTATAAGGGCAGAAACTTCATCCTCGTTAACAGGGGCAAAAGAGCTGCATTTTTTGATATTTGGGTTTTAGATGATTGTGAGCTTTTGAGGGGTGGGAGATTGGTAGTATGTTGAGAGGTGATTTCACTTCTGATGTTGTCAATTTTGTTTTTGAAGTGGCTGGCAAAATCTTGAGCTGAGAGAGAGGTTGTATTAGGAGGGTGGGGGTGGGTGGAGAAGAGTATTAAATGTGGAGAACAGACGTTTTGGGTTAGAGGAAAGAGTAGAGATGAGATTAGAGAAGTATTGTTGCTTATAGAGATTAAGGGCAGTGTAGTAGGAGTTCAGGATGAACTTGTAGTGAAGAAAGTCAGCTGAACTCCAGTGTCCAGTGTCGCTCAGCAGTACGGGAACATCTGCATAGGTACCGTGTCAGAGGAGTATGCCAGGGCTGAGGATGAGAGTGTGGTTTCAGAGCTATGGTTGGAGGGGCCAGATTGTCAATGACCGATGTAAGGGTGGAGTTATAGTGGCAGATAGATTTGTCAGGGCAGGAAAAGGAGGATATGGATAAGAGGAGAGGTTTGAGAGAGCTAGCGAGCTGTTGCAGATCTAGTGACTTAGTGCTTCTGTGAAGTTTAGTGTGAGGGGTAGAGGGAGGGGGAGTTGTAGGTAGGGAAGTGATGTTGCAAGTTAGGAGATGGTGGTCAGAGAGAGGAAAAGGGGAGTTTGTTAAATTTGAGATAGTGCATTGATAGGTGAAAATCAGGTCAAGGGAATGACCATCTTTGTGAGTGGGAGAGTCAGTCCATTGTGACAGGCCAGAAGAGGAAGTGAGTTGAAGAAGTTGTTTTGCAGAAGAGGCAGTGAGATTGTCAAGAGGGATGTTAAAGACACCAAGAATGAGGGCAGGGGTGTCTGAGGAAAGGAAATAAGGAAGCCAGGCAGCAAAGTGATCTAAAAATAGTGTTGGGGAGCCAGGGGGGCAGTATATGACTGCAACACGTATAGAGAGGGGAGAGAATAACCGAATCATGTGTGCTTCAAATGAAGAAAATGTGAGTGAAGAGAAGGGCTGTATTGTTGAAAGGTGCAACAAGAGGAAAGTAAAATACCAACACCACCTCCTTGTCTAATGCCAGTTCTAGGAGTGTGGCTGAAATGGAGACCCCCATGTGACAGTACGGCAGTGGATGCTATGTCTAAAGCAGAGAGCCAGGTTTCTGTAAGAGCCAGAAGGTTAAGAGAGTGGGAAATAAAGAGATCATGGATAGAAGTGAGCTTGTTGCAAACAGAGCGAGTGTTCCAGAGTGGACAAGTGAAAGGGGAGGTGGTTTTAGATGTAAGAGGAATGTAGTTAAGGTTACCATAGTTTTGTTTATGAAGTCTATTGAAAGGCACACAGGGATGTGAAAGACTAGGAGGTTGTGAGGGACTAGGATTAGGGGAGATGTCGCCAGCAGCTAGTATAAGCAAGAGGGAGAGTGACATGAGATGAGAAGCAGATTTGCAATAGTGAGATTGTTTTTGGGCTGAAGTGCAGGGGGAGAGAGAGTGTTTAGGAATAGGTTCATGAGTACAAAAGTAAGGTGAGTATAAGAGAGATGGGCTAATGAACAGTGCAGGTGGAGAGGGAGAAGGAGTAAGTGAGTAATGTAGTTTGTTATAGAGACAAGAGGTAGCAAAAAGGAGTATGAAGATATTGAGCATTATTATGAAAGTCGGAACCAAGTAAACACATAAGACACAGTGTTACAGCAGCACTTGCAAAAGGATACAATGAGATACATAAAACACAGTATTACAAGAATACTTGCCTTGTGTCTTGCCCCTTGCCCAATCCTTGTTCAATTCTTGTATAATTCTAAAATTATTGCCTCACTTATAAAATGTTCACTTAATTCTTGTATAATTCTAAAATTATTGCTTCACTTATAAAATGTTCACTTAATTCTTGTATAATTCTAAAATTATTGCCTCACTTATAAAATGTTCACTTAATTCTTGTATAATTCTAAAATTATTGCTTCACTTATAAAATGTTCACTTTGAAAATGTGAACATATGCTATTGTTAAAATGTACACTGGCCAGGTAATGCACCCACCCCTGTGCAATGCACCTCCCAAATTAGTGTGGAATATATACAGGCAGGGCAGACAGCTGAGTCCACTAAATTTAGTTGATTGCTAATCAAAAACAATTGGAAAGGCCAATTGGAATGTTAGGTTTTGGTCTGGTCAGGGTGAGATGAGTTAAGTAAACAGACAATAAAATTTGGAGGAAGTTAAAACTATGGCATAAGACAGCTATACATTTTAGAATAATAGCAAGTATTGATAAGGATTGAACATCACATGGCAATTAGCTAAACATTAGAAGTAAGACATTGGGAAAAACATTACAATGAATGCAGGACTTCATTTTAACAACCTAAATTCATGTGCTCAATTCACATACCAGAAAGAGAGACTTGGAGTACAAATGACACAAAAGCAGGGGAAGTAGCAGGATTTGATGCAGGGGCTCAATTCACATACCAGAAAGAGAGACTTGGGGGGGTAGTTATCAACGTGTCAACTTTCCTGCCTTCGCTGGCCCAATACGCCCGCCTAAGCTCGCCTCACATCACCGCCGCGGACCTGAAAAAAGTTATCAAATAAAGCTGTCAAAAAGCCGCAGGGCGATGAGCAGCGGACTGTGAGAGTTATCACTCATCCGATCTCGCTGCTCTTCGGCTTTTTCCCAGCTTTATTGCTAGCCTGTCACTATGCACTCACACTAAACTGCACTGTTCTACCCCCTATACCGGCTCCCCCCGCAACTAAATAAAGTTACTAACCCCTAAACCGCCGCTCCTAGACCCTGCCACAACTCTGATAAATGTATTAACCCCTAAACCGCCGCTCCTAGACCCTGCCGCAACTCTGATAAATGTATTAACCCCTAAACCGCCGCTCCTAGACCCTGCCGCAACTCTGATAAATGTATTAACCCCCAAACCGCCGCTCCCGGACACCGCTTCCACCTACATTATACCTACCTATTAACCCCTATCCTGCCCCCCCTACACCGTCGCCACCTATAATAAATTTATTAACCCCTATCCTGCCCCCCACTACACCGCCGCCACTGTAATAAATTTATTAACCCTTAAACCTAAGTCTAACACTAACCCTAACACCCCCCTAACTTAAATATTAATTAAATAAATCTAAATAATATTTCTATTATGAACTAAGTTAATCCTATTTAAAACTAAATACTTACCTTTAAAATAAACCCTAATATAGCTACAATATAAATAATAATTATATCGTAGCTATCTTAGGATTTATTTTTATTTTACAGGTAACTTTCAATTTATTTTAACTAGGTACAATAGCTATTAAATAGTTATTAACTATTTAATAGCTTACCTAGCTAAAATAAAGAGAAATGTACCTGTAAACTAAAAACTATCCTAAGTTACAATTACACCTAACACTACACTATACTTTAATAAATTATTCCTATTTAAAACTAAATACTTACCTGTAAAATAAACCCTAAGGTAGCTACAATGTAATTAATAATTACATTATAGCTATTTTAGGATTTATATTTATTTTACAGGTAACTTTGTATTTATTTTAGCTAGTTAGAATAGTTATTAAATAGTTATTAATTATTTAATAACTACCTAGCTAAAAGAAATACAAAATTACCTGTAAAATAAATCCTAACCTAAGTTACAATTAAACCTAAAACTACACTATCATTAAATTAATTAAATAAATTACCTACAAATAACTACAATTAAATACAATTACATAAACTAACTAAAGTACAAAAAATAAAAAAGCTAAGTTACAAAAAATAAAAAAAATAGGTTACAAACATTTTAAAAATATTACAACAATTTTAAGCTACTTACACCTAATCTAAGCCCCCTAATAAAATAACAAACCCCCCAAAATAAAAAAATGCCCTACCCTATTCTAAATTTAAAAAGTTCAAAGCTCTTTTACCTTACCAGCCCTTAAAAGGGCCTTTTGTGGGGGCATGCCCCAAAGAGTTCAGCTCTTTTGCTTGTAAAAGAAAAATACAACCCCCCCCAACATTAAAACCCACCACCCACATACCCCTAATCTAACCCAAACCCCCCTTAAAAAAACCTAACACTAATCCCCTGAAGATCATCCTACCTTTAGTCGTCTTCACTCAGCCGAGCCACCGATAGAACTGAAGAGGAGACCCGGACCGGCAGAAGTGATCCTCCAAGCGGCGCTGAAGAAATCTTCCATCCAATGAAGTGATCCTCCAAGTGGCGCTGAAGAATTCTTCCATCCGGGCGATGTCATCTTCCAAGCGGCGCTGAAGAAGCCTTCTATCCGGGGGATGTCATCTTCCAAGCCGGGTCTTGAATCTTCATCCCACCGACGCGGAACATCCTTCTTTACCGACGGACTACCGACGAATGAAGGCTCCTTTAAGGGACGTCACCCAAGATGGTGTCCCTTCAATTCCGATTGGCTGATAGGATTCTATCAGCCAATCGGAATTAAGGTAGGAAAAATCTGATTGGCTGATTGAATCAGCCAATCAGATTCAAGTTCAATCCGATTACCTTAATTCCGATTGGCTGATAGAATCCTATCAGCCAATCGGAATTGAAGGGACGCCATCTTGGATGACGTCCCTTAAAGAAGCCTTCATTCGTCGGTAGTCCGTCTGTAAAGAAGGATGTTCCGCGTCGGCGGGATGAAGATTCAAGACCCGGCTTGGAAGATGACATCCCCCGGATAGAAGGCTTCTTCAGCGCCGCTTGGAAGATGACATCGCCCGTATGGAAGAATTCTTCAGCGCCGCTTGGAGGATCACTTCATCGGATGGAAGATTTCTTCAGCGCCGCTTGGTGGATCACTTCTGCCGGTCCGGGTCTCCTCTTCAGTTCCATCGGTGGCTCGGCTGAGTGAAGACGATTAAAGGTAGGATGATCTTCAGGGAATTAGTGTTAGTTTTTTTTAAGGGGGGTTTGGGTTAGATTAGGGGTATGTGGGTGGTGGGTTTTAATGTTGGGGGGGGTTGTATTTTTCTTTTACAGGCAAAAGAGCTGAACTCTTTGGGGCATGCCCCCACAAAAGGCCCTTTTAAGGGCTGGTAAGGTAAAAGAGCTTTGAACTTTTTTAATTTAGAATAGGGTAGGGCATTTTTTTATTTTGGGGGGTTTGTTATTTTATTAGGGGGCTTAGATTAGGTGTAAGTAGCTTAAAATTGTTGTAATATTTTTAAAATGTTTGTAACCTATTTTTTTTATTTTTTGTAACTTAGCTTTTTTATTTTTTGTACTTTAGTTAGTTTATTTAATTGTAGTTATTTGTAGGTAATTTATTTAATTAATTTAATGATAGTGTAGTGTTAGGTTTAATTTTAACTTAGGTTAGGATTTATTTTACAAGTAATTTTGTATTTCTTTTAGCTAGGTAGTTATTAAATAGTTACTAACTATTTAATAACTATTCTAACTAGCTAAAATAAATACAAAGTTACCTGTAAAATAAATATAAATCCTAAAATAGCTATAATGTAATTATTAATTACATTGTAGCTATCTTAGGGTTTATTTTACAGGTAAGTATTTAGTTTTAAATAGGAATAATTTATTAAAGTATAGTGTAGTGCTAGGTGTAATTGTAACTTAGGTTAGTTTTTAGTTTACAGGTACATTTCTCTTTATTTTAGCTAGGTAAAGTTAGTAACTATAACTATTTAATAGCTATTGTACCTAGTTAAAATAAATTGAAAGTTACCTGTAAAATAAAAATAAATCCTAAGATAGCTACAATATAATTATTATTTATATTGTAGCTATATTAGGGTTTATTTTAAAGGTAAGTATTTAGTTTTAAATAGGATTAACTTAGTTCATAATAGAAATATTATTTAGATTTATTTAATTAATATTTAAGTTAGGGGGTGTTAGGGTTAGTTTTAGACTTAGGTTTAGGGGTTAATAATTTTATTACAGTGGCAGCGGTGTAGTGGGGGGCAGGATAGGGGTTAATAAATGTATTATAGGTGGCGACGGTGTAGGGGGGGCAGATTAGGGGTTAATAAATTTAATATAGGTTGCGGCAGGGTCAGGGAGCGGAGGTTTAGGGGTTAATACATATATTATAGTTGCGGTGGGCTCTGGGAGTGGCGGTTTAGGGGTTAATACATTTATTATAGTTGCGGTGGGCTCCGGTAGCGGCGGTTTAGGGGTTAATAACTTTATTTAGTTGCGGCGGTGTAGGGGGGACAGATTAGTGGTGTTTAGACTCGGGGTACATGTTAGGGTGTTAGGTGCAGACATCTCCCATAGAAATCAATGGGATGTCTGTCAGCAGCGAACTTGTACTTTCGCTATGGTCAGACTCCCATTGATTCCTATGGGATCCGCCGCCTCCAGGGTGGCGGATTGAAAACCAGGTACGCTGGGCCATAAAAGTGCCGAGCATACCTGCTAGTTTTTTGATAACTAGCAAAAGTAGTCAGATTGTGCCGCACTTGTGTGCGGAACATCTGGAGTGACGTAAGAATCGATCTGTGTCGGACTGAGTCTGGCGGATCGAAGTTTACGTCACAAAATTCTACTTTTGCCGGTCTCTAGCCTTTGATAACAGTGGAAAAGGTATGGAGATAACTAAGGCGAATCAGCCTCGCCACAAATACGCTGCGGAATTCCAGTGTATTTGAGGTTGACGGCTTGATAACTACCCCCCTTGGAGTACAAATGACACAAAAGCAGAGGAAGTAGCAGGATTTGATGCAGGGGCTCAATTCACATACCAGAAAGAGAGACTTGGGCCTCTATTTAACAAAGTCAGGCGGACCTGATCCGACAGTGAGGATCAGGTCCACCAGATCTCGCTGAATGCAGAGAGCAATACTCTCTCCGTATTCAGCATTGCAGCAGCAGCTCACAAGAGCTGCTGGTGCAACGCCGCCCCCTGCAGACTCGTGGCCAATTGGCCGCCAGAAGGGAGGTGTCAATTAACCCAATCGTACTCGATCGGGTTGCTTTCAGGCGATGTCTGTCCGTCTGCTCAGAGCAGCCCGACAGGGTTATGGAGCAGCGGTCTTTGTGACCGCTGCTTCATAAGTGCTGTTTCTGGCGAGTCTGAAGACTCGCCAGAAACACGGACCATCAAGCTCCTTTCGGAGCTTGATAGATAGGCCCCTTGGAGTACAAATGACACAAAAGCAGGGGAAGTAGCAGGATTTGATGCAGGGGCTCAATTCACATACCTGAGAGCAGAAGAGAGAGTAGGTTAACTCAGCATTCCAAAGCAAATGTCAATAGGCAGTTTGTTAGTTAGTAAACAGCAGTGTGGTGAGTATTGAGTGTAATTCTTGTATAATTCTAAAATTATTGCCTCACTTATAAAATGTTCACTTTGAAAATGTGAACATATGCTATTGTTAAAACGTACACTGGCCAGGTAATGCACCCACCCCTGAATCATGAAAGAAAAAAAAAGGGTTTCATATCCCTTTAAGTATTTTTTTTTTTTTCACTTTTTGCTTGATGTCAGATTTTTTCATGCATCTTTGACATTTATGTCATGGGTTTTAAGCATGCCTTGTTTTTTGTATGCTTATTCTCTTGTGTACATCTGTATGTTCCGACCTTTGTCAGGATTTACGGTCATCCAATTCTATATGGATTATTAACAATTCTGAAGCTTACTTTAGCCTCTGGTGAGGGGGTAAGATTTAATTGCTTCCAAGAGATGCTTTATTTGGCTGTAAGGTTACTTTATTTATCCTTCCTTTGTTATGTTTAAATCATTGCCTGTATTTTGCCTATATATTGATTTACTAATTACCTGCCTTTAAATCTCTTTTTCATTATGTAGCCTACTGATTCTGTCCCTTTTTCTGTTAATACTAGTACCTCAGAAACTAGATACTCTGACCATTTTCCTTCTAATATTAAGTGTATTTTTGGCAAACTGGTTGACATAATCCCCCTTGCTCAGATTTGCAAATCATGTATGGATCCTCTTATGCATTCTGATCAGTCTAATGCTGCTCTTGCTTCTAAGGGTATCTGCTCTCCCTCAGTTTGTTTTATATAGTGGAGTTCTTAAGATTTAGCTCCAGGATTTAAAGATTTTGTATGCTCTACTATATCTGAGATGTTGGCGGTCATGCCCCCTTTAGGTAAGCGTAAAAGGTGATTTCTGATATTCCCTCTACTAGCTTATCTAAGTCTGTTAAGCTGTTCTAGGCCATGGTTCCTCTAAGTGTGAAGTGCTTTCAGATGATCAAGAGTATCTGATCAAGAAACTGAATCTTCCTCTTTTTTATTTAAGCATTCTCTTTTAGGATAAGTGTTGTGTAGGAGTTCAGGATTTTAAAGTTCCTGAGGATGTCTCCTAAACAGCTGGATTTAAAACCTCTGTTAAGTCACATGAAGTATTGTGATCATTTCTAAAGTGTATCTCTTTTAATCCTGCTCAAAGATTTAGAAGGGTGTTTCCTTTGCCTGCTTTTAATTTAGAGCTTTGGAAAACTATTCCTAAAGTGCATGGGGTTATTTCTACTTTGGCTAAACATACTACTTTTCCTCTTTAGGATAGTATCTCTTTTAGAGACCCAGTGGATAGGAAATTTTAATCTTTTCAGCAATCAGGTTTTCTTTTTAGGCCAGCAATTAGTATTGTTTGCATTGCTGTGGCCTCTACCCTTTGGTGTGAGGATTTATCTGAGCAGCTCTCTGAGGAGTCTGCTGGTAAAGAGTTTTATAATCAAGTAAAACTCTTGAAGATAGCTAATGCTGTCATTTGTGATGCTGTTGTTGATATTATTAAGATCAATGCTAAGAGAATGGCACTAGCAGTTTTGACTAGGAAGGCATTGTGGTTGAAATTATGGTCTGCTGACATTGTTTTAAAATCTAGACTTCTGTCTCTTTCCTTTAAAGGGAAGGTGTTGTTTGCGTTTGGTCTTGACATTATTTATATGGTTACTTTCTCCCTCAGAATAATTAGTCTAAGGGTAATTCTAGAGCTTCTAAATGTTTTTGTTCTCTAAGAACCAGAAGTCCTCCTCTTCATCCCAGAAGCAGGATTCTTCCAATCTCGTCTGGAAGCCAAACCCTAATTGGAACAGGTCTAATCAGTCTAAATAGCCTGTTTCCACTACCAAGTCTGAATAAAGGTGCGGCCCCTAATCCAGATCTTCTGGTAGAAGGCTGATTATGCATTTTTCAGGGGCAAGTATTTGGGGTGCAATATGGGGGTCAGAGAGAGCACAGAAAGTTTGGTTACTTGGGAGGCAAAGTTGCCCATAATTATGCTGGAACTCTGCTTACATCAATCATCAAGGGGGTGAGCAATTGGAATGCAGACTTTCTCAGTTGCCAATATCTTCATCCAGAGGAATTGTCTCTTTATCTGGAAGTCTTCAGTCAGATTGTAGACCTGTGGGGTCTTCTGGACATATATCTGATGGCTTCTCGTTTGAACAAAAAGCTCCCCAGATACTTTGCGAGGTCCAGGCATACTCAGGCACAGTTTTTGGATTCCCTAGTAGCGCCTTGGTTGTTTCTGCTGGCCTACATATTTTCCACCTTTTGTTTTTTTACCAAGGGTAATAGCCAGGATCAAGCAGGAGGTATCATCATTAATCATGAGTGCTCCAGTTTGACCTCACAGGACTTGGTTTGCAGATCTGGTGCAGATGCCAAGGTCCTTTTTTTCATCAGGATTCCAAATTTCTTAACTTGATGTCTTGGAGAGTGAATGCTTAGTTTTAAGACAGAGAGGTTTTTCTGATTCTGTCATTGAAACTTTGGTTTAGGTCTGTAAATTGGTGACAATGAAGATTTTTCACAAGTTTATGAAGGCTTTATTTGCTGGTGTGTGAAACATGGTTCAGTTGGCCCTCTTTTCGAATTCCTAGAATTCTTCAGGATAGTATGGATAAGGGTTTATTTACTAGTTCTTTAAAGGGCCAGATTTCTGCTCTTTCTGTCTTGTTTCACAAGAAGATCACTGAATTTCCGGATATTCAGAATTTTATCTAGGCCTTAGTCAGCATTAAGCCTATTGTGGCAAACCTAGCCACTTCTGGACTATAACGTAAGAAAGGTTGTCTATAGGCTGTATATTGTGCTATGTAGATGTGACAGACCCTTCTGTCAGCACTGAAGGAGTTAACTGTGTTCAGCTTTAGCCTCAGCTATTGTGCACTGTCATTAATGTTATTGATAAACAGTCCATTGTTTAATCACCCTCAGAGAGCAAATGCTTAGGTGATAAGAAAAGCCAAATGTGTCTTGTGTTTAAATTGTTATCAGCTTAAGCAAGGTAAATCTATTGTATCATGTCAAGGGCGTGTTCCCTCCATCTAATGTACAACATTCTTTCAACCCCCCCGATCTGGGGGGTCAAACCTGCATAAATACTAGGCATAGCCTTTTAATAAATGTCATTCTGTTTAAACCTGAAAACTGGCTGGGTTGTGAATTGCTGATTCCCTATGCAGGACATTGTTCCCTGGTGTTAACCCTTGGTATCCTGTTGGTACCGTTACACCTATGATTAAACCAATGTCTCCTCCGTGGAATCTTAATTTGGTTTTAAAAGTTTTTGCAGGTTCCTCCTTTTGAACCTATGCATGATATGGATATTCAGTTTTTGTCCCGGAAAGTCTTGTTTCTTTTGGCTATTTTTTCTGCTCCTCCCTATCTTGTTTTTCATCAGGATAAGACAGTTTTTAAAACAAAATTTTACTTTTTTGCCTCTTTTGATAACTTCAATCATGAGATTGTTATCCCTTCTTTTTGTCCTAAGCCAAAGAATTCTAAGAAGGTTTCTCCATAATTTGGATGTGGTCAGAGCTTTGAAGTTCTATGTGCCAGCTACTAAGGATTTACACAATATTTTAGCTTGTTTGTGAATTTTTCTGATTGCAGAAAGGGTCAGAAGGTTACTGCCAGTTTGCTAGCCACTTGTTTGAAGCATTTGATTCATAAAGCTTACCTGGAGGCGGGTCAGTCTCCTCCTAAATGGAATACTGCCCAATCCACCAGATCAGTTGGTATTTCATGAACTTTTAATAATGAGGCCTATATTGAACAATTTGCAAGGCAGCTACTGTCTTCCTTACATATTTTTTCTAAATTCTATCATTTTTATGTTTTTGATTTTTCTGAGCAGTTTTTGGTAAGAAAGTCCTTTAGGCAGCTTTTTCTGGGCATTGAATAATATATATATATATATTTCTACATACCCCCCACAAAAAACAACAACTAATCAACCAATCTATATGAATAGTATAAGTCTGGTCCCTCATTACTCGTGGACTCCACAGCTTGGGTATTAGTTCTCAGGAGTAATGGATCATATACTCTCACCACCTTTATGAAAGAAAATATAATTTATTGTTACCACATTAATTCATTTATTTCATAGTGGTGAGAGTCTACAAGCCCCCGCCCATTATTTTCTATTTTGATTGTTTTTTCTGGCGGCAGTTCAAATATGCACCTCTTTTTTCTTTGCTCATTTTTATATTGCTCTTATTTTCTTTTTATACTTTCTTCTTTTCTGGCTTGGCTATACGTCAAACTAGTTTCCAGTAAGGTGGGAGGGGTTTTTAAGGGCTTTTGGAGTTTTGGGATCTTTGCCTCCTCCTAGTGGTCAAGAGTATAATTCCCAGTAGTAATAAATGGTGGACTCTCACCACCATGAATTAAAATAATTTATCAGGTAAGCATAAATTATATTGTTTTTACTTAATATAATTAAAGTCAAGCGTGAAGTGAGAAGTATGAATTAAAGAAGATCTGCACTGTTCTGTTAAACCTTAGAATTAATACAAATACAACTCTTGTGAGTCTTTATAAATGATACCAGATTAACTGCAGTTGGACAGTTATTGAGCCACTTGAATTTCTGAGCATGTTTACTGAGCATTTTTTATATAACTTTTTTAATTTTAATAATTTGCAAAATTCTTTATCAACATTAATATGATTTTTAATGAACATGGAAATTGCTTTAGTCTTGCAAGTAATTTCATCAAAAAATAAATTATACTGTTGTCAGGATTCTTTTTCAGATTTTCTCTGTCAGAATGAGACCCTAATGATAATTATATATACCAAGCATATAATAAAAAGGAACTATTTTTTTCAGCTTTGTGTGTCTGTGGTGCTGGGTTACACAGTACTGATTAGATTCATATGCAATAAGAAGATTATTACTGAGGGGCACAGATAATGTACATTGATAAATAGGAGACATCATTTTATTTTTATCCTTTGATCTATGTTGCTTTATATCTTATGTCAATTATTATTTCTTTCATACAGTTTGCAAGAGTCCACGATCCATTACTCCTATGATTTACTCTTCCTTACCACTAGGAGGAGGCAAAGATTCCTAAACCCCAAGAGCTCTATAAAACCCCTCCCACCTTACTGGTCTTGTCTTTGCCTCCGTTTTATTCCAAATATTTAAAAGTGTAAGTTGGTCAAAATAACTTAGTCAAGGAATAAAAAAAACAAAAAACCTAACACTAACTCCAAAATTGGTACTCACAGTTCCTGAAGTATGGTCGGTGGATGCGCGGAGGCGGACCTCCGCATGGTCCTCCGCACATCCACTGACCACTCCGTCTCCTCTGGGATGAAGATAGAAGATTCCGGTTCCGCAATGGATACAGATGGAACCGATAGGATAAAAATCTTTTGCCGGACTTCAGGAACTTCTTTTATTATTTTGGATAATAATATTTTTATTATTTTGTATAATTTCGTTTTTTATTTTTTGTAATGGTAGTTTTTTTATTTTTTGTAATTTTAGTGTTTATTATTATTTTTATTTTTTTAAAACAAATAATGTTAGGTTTCTTATAGTTTAAATTTAGGTTTTATTTTTATTTCACAGGTAAGTTTGTATTTATTTTTACTAGGTAGTTAGTAAATAGTAATATTGTAACTTGCTTAGGTTTTATTTTTATTTCACAGGTAAGTTTGTATTTATTTTTAAATAGGTAGTTAGTTAATAGCTTTAACTTTACTCTAGGTCTATTTTAATTATGTTAAAGTTAGGGGGTGTTAGGTTTAGGGGTTAATAGTTTAATTTAGCTAGTTGCGATGTGGGGGGATGGCGATTTGGAGGTTCATTATTTTATTTAGTGTTTGTGATGTGGGGGGATGGCGGTTTAGGGGTTAATTGGTTTATTTAGTTTTGGCGATGTTGAGGGCAGCGGTTTAGAGGTAAATAGATTTAGTTAATACTGGCAAAGTGGGGGGTGGCGGTTTAGGTATTAATAGGTTTAGTTAGTGTCGGCGATGTTGGGGAATGGCGGTTTAGAGGTTAATAGGTTTAGTCAGTTTCGGTGATGTTGGGGAACGGCGGTTTAGAGGTCAATAGCCTTTATTTAGTGTTGGCGATGTTGGCGATGTGGGGGGCAGCGGTTTAGAGTTTAATAGGTTTAGTTAGTGTTAGTGAAGTGGGGGGGGGGCGGCGGTTTAGAGGTTAATAGGTTTAGTTAGTGTTGGTGATGTCAGGGAACAGCGGTTTAGGGGTCAATAACTTTATTTAGTGTTGGCGATGTGGGGGAACTGCGGTTTAGATGAACAATGAAAAATTCTGAAAATGAATAAAGAATGGATCCGAAAATTCAGAAACTGATTTATTCGTTTTTGGAATTTTAGTTATGGTGCCGATTAGGAAATTCAGATTCATCCGAATCTCGAAACGACCAAAATTTGTCTGAAAACTAAATTCGGCTGAAACGAATTGCACATGTCTATTGGCCATTTCTTGTACCAAAAGAATTCCAGACAAGATGGTGTTACATACAGTCCCAGTGTCATCACAAGCACTTGTCTAAGAGAGGGGTTTCTGTTCCTGCTGCAGTAAGGCGTACCTTTAAGAGCCTAAAATATCCATTAGGCCTTGATTGTAGTAGTATTTATAAGCTTTCTGTTTGCTTGTGTATTCAGTATTCTGACCTCTTTCTCTGGCAGTTTGTTGTTTGGCTATATTGTACTGGTTTGATTTTTTACTTCACTTCTGTAATAACCGCTTGTTTTGGACTGATTAGGTATTTGTCTTTAAATAGTTTTTTGACTTTGCTTTTATTAAATTATTTTATGCTCCTTTTCCCTGTGAGGCTACGACCCAAACTTTCCGACTCTGAATTTCCTTATTCTCTACTTTAGCATAGTGACTTCCAGTTTGCATGTATCTTTTGCACTAGTGCTGCCTTTTACTCAAGATGCCTCTGATCTAAAGATATCAGCATTTAAGTCACCTATGCAAGTTTGTCATCGTCTGGACAGCACGACTAAACTTTATATAAGATATGTTTTCCTTTGGTATTTCAATGTATGAATTTACCTTTGCATTCTAGTACTTACTTACTGTGTTTACATTTGCAGTGACCCAGAAAGGCTATGGGGTGAGTTGGGCCCCTCAGTCATTGATTCCAGCTTGCTTAATTGTCAAACAGCAGTACTCAACCTAACGCTTGTGAGGATGCAGTCCTGGCCAGGAAAACAGTTTACTGTTTGTTACACCCAGGTTTTTCTTTTTCTCAAAGATTTTTTTCAGACTTTCATTCTTCAAAGGATATAGCCCTAACTTCTTTCTTTTTAGATAAGAAGAGAATGAATAGTATACTATTGTATGGACTTGATGATGTGAAATGCGTAAATTACATATGCATTTTAAAAGAACAGACTGAATAAAAATAAAATAACTTCCTGATATTCCACATAGACATTATAAAGATATTTCTCCAGCATAGACTGCTGGATATTACAATGCTTTGTAAAAAGCATATCAGTTAGAGGAGCTCTATTTCCAGAAGGGTTCATTCTTATTTAATAAGAGTTCTTAGAAATAGAAGCAGACGCATCAGCCCCTGAACTCTGTTAAAACACAGTCTAGAAATCACCTTACACATTCCTCTCTTACTCTCTAAAAAATAGAAAATTGTTAAATTATATTAAAGATTATTAAATTATATTACAATAAATACATTATGTATGTTTTGCAGTGAATTTCTCTGTCCAGTCTTCTTTTTTTAAAGCCAATATTGGTATTGCTTTGTATTCAGCTCACTGGTAAGTATTGTCTAGAGTAAGCCCATACAGTATATCCATATATTTGACTAATATCCCTGGATAATACTAAACAGACCCTCTTCTCTTGTTAGTCGTCCTGTTCTGAATAATCATTAAGAATGACGGGGCTCAGTAAGGGGAGACATTTAAGAGGCTAAAAGAGACGTTTGGTCAATACTGTGCATTCTCTTTTAGCACCAGATATCTCTCACTGGTGAGTGTATTATTTATGGTTATAGACAAGGATCTCATGATATTCAAAACAAACAAATGCTTCAGAGGCAAAAAAAACTGTAAATGGAATGTGAAGTGACTACAAGTTAAACTGCCCTAACAATTAGACTTGTTCGCGGCTGAAAATGTTGTTTCGGTTTGTTTCGGACCGATTCAGATTTTTTTGAATTTCGTTTTCAGATTGATTTGAATTCAGATACATTCGAATATATTAGTTTCAGATTAATTCCAATTTGAATGTTCGGATTCGATTCGTAAATTCGTAAATTCAGTATGTGTTAGGTGGGATGTGCTGTGTATTAGACTAGTATTATGTACTGTATATTAGGTGTAACCCATCTGAATCAACATAAGTACCAACCTCACAGGTACCAGCTACACAATATGCACAGAGCTAGCAGAGGTATATAACCTAATATACAGTACATAATACTAGTGTAATACACAGCACATCCCACCTAAGTACCAACCTTACAGGTACCAGCTACACAATATGCACAGAGCTAGCAGAGGTATATAACCTAATATACAGTACATAATACTAGTGTAATACACAGCACATCCCACCTAAGTACCAACCTCACAGGTACCAGCTACACAATATGCGCAGAGCTAGCAGAGGTATATAACCTAATATACAGTACATAATACTAGTGTAATACACAGCACATCCCACCTAAGTACCAACCTCACAAGTACCAGCTACACAATATGCACAGAGCTAGCAGAGGTATATAACCTAATATACAGTACATAATACTAGTGTAATACACAGCACATCCCACCTAAGTACCAACCTCACAGGTACCAGCTACATAATGTGCCCTGCACAGAGCTAGCTGAGTGATATAACCTAATATACTGTACAATACTAGTGTAATTGTGATTAGTCCATGGCCATTCAAATGTAACTAATAAATCCGGACTTATTCGGATTTATTTATAACAAATGCATTAGGATTAGTTTAGTTTCATTGCTAGAGTAATTCAGAAATTCAAATCGATCCGAAGCTCCGAATTTCGCAAATTTGTCCGAATTTCGATTCGGAACAAAACAAAATGCGCATGTCTACTAACAATGCAGTTTGGCTTTAACAGTCCAGGTGCTGCCATGCTATGCGCTTGACACACTTCATTCTTATGGTAATGACCTTACATGGACTTGTTTGGTTGGGAAATCAACAAGGTCATTGCATTGAAATTAAATTTATACAGGGAGATATAGTATCAGACCATATATTAATGGTCTGATAAAGTAAGGGAAATAAAGGCACACAGAGAATTTATTTCATAACAAAAATAAATTTATTAATTATAATCCCTTATCACATTTCGTGAAAAACTCTGCATTGACTCAAACCAACACAAAATAAGGTAAACACCATATATATACAACACCTTACGTCTAAGGTAATAATGCCTGCAGGATATCTGTAAAGCATACGTATGCTGCTAAATCTAATAATATCTAAGACACACATTAATCAGGTTACTAGATTGTATAGAGACCTAAGATAGAACATATATGCACATATCCTAATAGTAGTTATAACATGTCTAAGGCAGTGTGTCAAACATAATGGAAAAAAGAAACAGCTGAATAATGTCTCTCTCAGAAGTAAGGAGGAAACACAGTTAGATACTGCACTCGGTCCAGGAAAATGCAAAGTGAAAAAACAATCCTTCATGCAAAGGGTAAAGTAAACGTATTAGTTCTTACTGTAATATGTTCCAAAAAGTAAGATTTTAAATCACTTGCCAGGATAGAGCATGCAGCATCTAACTGTGTTTCCTCCTTACTTCTGAGAGAGACTTTATTCAGCTGTTTCTTTTTTCCATTATGTTTGACACACTGCCTTAGACATGTTATAACTACTATTAGGATATGTGCATATATGTTCTATCTTAGGTCTCTATACAATCTAGTAACCTGATTAATGTGTGTCTTAGATATTATTAGATTTAGCAGCATACGTATGCTTTACAGATATCCTGCAGGCATTATTACCTTAGACGTAAGGTGTTGTATATATATGGTGTTTACCTTATTTTGTGTTGGTTTGAGTCAATGCAGAGTTTTTCACGAAATGTGATAAGGGATTATAATTAATAAATTTATTTTTGTTATGAAATAAATTCTCTGTGTGCCTTTATTTCCCTTACTTTATCAGACCATTAATATATGGTCTGATACTATATCTCCCTGTATAAATTTAATTTCATTACTGATTAAGGGTGGCACCAGAATCTATATTATCAGCAATATTTTCCATTCTCTCATACACCCCCATTTATATAAGGTCATTGCATTATTGACCAAACAGAAATTATATTTTTTTTCTTTGTTTCATCTGAAATAATCCATTTCAAAGTGAATAACATTTTTTTTCCAATACATGTTCTGGTATAGACTACTCTTGTCAGACCTGTTGAGGGGGTTTCTCTCTTCACCAACAAAGGTGGGGGGTTGTCCTTATTAGCCAATGAGCAGTATTAATTTATTTTTACATTTTTCAAGCAAAAAAAATACTTAAAGGGACAGTCAACACAAAATTGCTTTTTAAAAAAAAGATAGATAATGCCTTAACTACCCATTCCCCAACTTTGCACAACATACTTTATAATCTCTAAACCTCTAAATTTCTGTCTGCTTCTAAGCCACTAAAGACAGCCCCCTGATCACATGCTTTTTTATTAGCTTTTCACAACAGGGGAAGTGCTAGTTAATGTGAGCCATATAGATAACATTGTGCTCATGCCTGTGGGTTGTGCACAACACAGAACTAATTGGCTTAAATGCAAGTCAATAGATAATAAATAAAAAGTCATGTGATCAGGGGGCTGTCAGAAGATGCTTAGATACAAGGTAATCACAGAGGTAAAGTGAATTAATATAACCATGCTTTCTGTGCAAAACTGGGCAATGGGTAATAAACGGCTAGATTACGAGTTGTGCGTTAGAGTAAAAAAGCAGTGTTAAGAGGTCCTAACGCTGCTTTTTCCCTACCGCTGCTATTTTGAGTCTTGCAGATTTAGGGGCACCGCACACTTCTTTGGCCTTACCGCAAAACGACTTACGTAAACTCATAACTAAAGTGCTAAAAAGTACAATAACACCCATAAACTACCTATTAACCCCTAAACCGAGACCCTCCCGCATCGCAAACACTAAAATAAAAATTTTAACCCCTAATCTGCCGCTCCGGACACCGCCGCCACCTACATTATATTTATTAACCCCTAATCTGCTGCCCCCAACATTGACGACACCTACATTATATTTATTAACCCCTAATCTGCTGCCCCCAACATCGCCGACACCTACATTATATTTATTAACCCCTAATCTGCTCCCCCCAACATCGCTGACACCTACATTATATTTATTAATCCCTAATCTGCCGCCCCCAACGTCGCCGCCACTATAATAAACATATTAACCCCTAAACCGCCGCACTCCTGCCTCGCAAACATTATTTAAATATTATTAACCCCTAATCTGCAGTCCCTAACATCGCTTCCACCTACCTACCTACATTTATTAACCCCTAATCTGCCGCCCCAACGTCGCTGCCACTATACTAAATGTATTAACCTGTAAACCTAAGTCTAACCCTAACACCCCCTAACTTAAATATAATTACAATAAATCTAAATAAAACTTACTATTAATAACTAAATTATTCCTATTTAAAACTAAATACTTACCTATAAAATAAACCCTAAGATAGCTACAATATAACTAATACTTACATTGTAGCTAGTTTAGGGTTTATTTTTATTTTACAGGCAAGTTTGTATTTATTTTAACTAGGTAGCATAGTTACTAAATAGTTATTAACTATTTAATAACTGCCTAGCTAAAATAAATACAAATGGTCCTGTTAAATAAAACCTAACCTAAGCTAATTAACAACAATTAAATAAATTAAATTAGCTAAAGTACAACCCCCCCACTAAATTGCAGAAAATAATAAACAAATTACAAGATTTTTAAACTAATTATACCTACTCTAATAGCCCTATCAAAATAAACCCCCCCCCAAAATTAAAAAAAACCCTAGCCTAAACTAAACTATCAATAGCCCTTAAAGGGGCCTTTTGCAGGGCATAGCCCCAAATAAATCAGCTCTTTTACCTGTAAAAAAAAAAATACAAACAACCCCCCCAACAGTAAAACCCACCACCCACACAACCAACCCCCAAATAATATACTATCTAAAAAAACCTAAGTTCCCCATTGCCCTGAAAAGGGCATTTGGATGGGCATTGCCCTTAAAAGGGCAGTTAGCTCTTTTGCGGCCCAAAGTCCCTAACCTAAAAATAAAACCCACCCAATACACCCTTAAAAAAAACTAACACTAACCCCCTGAAGATCGACTTACAGTTCTGAAGACCGCACATCCATCCTCAAGGAAGCGGCAGAAGTCTTCATCCAACCGGGCCGAAGTCCTCAACGAAGCCGGGAGAAGTCTTCATCCAAGCCGGGCAAAGTGGTCCTCCAGAAGGGCAGAAGTCTTCATCCAGACGGCATCTTCTATCTTCATCCATCCGACGCGGAGCGGCTCCATCTTCAAGACATCACACGCGGAGCATCCTCTTCTTCCGACGACTAAAGACGAATGAAGGTTCCTTTAAGTGACGTCATCCAAGATGGTGTCCCTTAGATTCCGATTGACTGATAGAATTCTCTCAGCCAATCGGAATTAAGGTAGAAAAAATCCTATTGGCTGATGCAATTAGCCAATAGGATTGAGCTTGCATTCTATTGGCTGTTCCAATCAGCCAATAGAATGCTAGCTCAATCCTATTGGCTGATTGGATCAGCCAATAGAATTGAACTTCAAACCTATTGGCTGATTGCATCAGCCAATAGGATTTTTTCTACCTTAATTCCGATTGGCTGATAGAATTCTATCAGCCAATCGGAATCTAAGGGACGCCATCTTGGAAGATGTCACTTAAAGGAACCTTTATTCGTCTTTAGTCGTCGGAAGAAGAGGATGCTCCGCGTCGGATGGATGAAGATAGAAGATACCGTCTCGATGTAGACTTCTGCCCTTCTGGAGGACCACTTCGCCTGGCTTGGATGAAGACATCTCCTGGCTTCGTTGAGGACTTCGGCCCGGTTGGATGAAGACTTCTGCCGCTTTCTTGAGGATGGATGTCCGGTCTTCAAAACTGTAAGTCGATCTTCAGGGGGTTAGTGTTAGGTTTTTTTCAGGGTGTATTGGGTGGGTTTTATTTTTAGGTTAGGGACTTTGGGCCGCAAAAGAGCTAACTACCCTTTTAAGGGCAATGCCCATCCAAATGCCCTTTTCAGGGCAATGGGAGCTTAGGTTTTATTAGTTAGGGTTTTATTTGGGGGGTTGGTTGTGTGGGTGGTGGGTTTTACTGTTGGGGGGGCTGATTTCTTTGGGGCAATGCCCCGCAAAAGGCCCTTTTAAGGGCTATTGATAGTTTAGTTTAGGCAAGGTTTTTTTTTATTTTTGAAAACAATATCAAAAACAAAATAAGTCCTTGATAGAGGTGCGCCTATGGTGACGAATGTAGCAAACAATCCGATATATGGCTGCTCTTCTATAGCGTGCGTCGACGGTAAGGAAATCTGTAGTAGGGAAACAGGAAGGCGCCAATAGGGTGATAACGTATAAACCCTGACAGGTAAGTATAACGAGAGAAGAGGTACTCACAAGCAGGGCGGCACTTAAACGTGCCTAACCAAGCGGGCCGGGACCACAGCGTCGCCCGGGAGACTCACAACGGCAACAACACCAATCCTCGAGCCGGACCAAGTTCCGTGTGGCCAATCAGGAACGCTGGATGATGACACACCTCCCTCTTCGTATGCCGATACTGAACACAGGCATAGAGGGTAGGAGACAGGAACCAACTGTGTAAGGCTCTCCCGAATACCGAGAGTTTGAATCACACAAGCCAACACGCTGGAAAGAGAAAGGAGCAAACTCCAGCAAAGTTACTTTAAACCAGTTTATTAAAAAGTTTAAAAACAATGCATAAAAGCAACGCGTTTCTCGGCTACACAGAGCCGTTTCATCAGGCTGTTATACATATTCTAAAATGCCTACTGCTTTAAACACTTCCTCTAACCAATCAAAACACTAGAAATTTTGACGCCCCCTCTCCACCTCAGCGTGCGTGTCCATCACAGCTGATATGGAGAGTGCAAGAAAACAATGCGTGCCATTTAAAATTAACAATTTGGGATCACCTTATATTTGGTGTCTAGTCTAATTTAGCATAATGTTGTTGGTCACATCACAACTAGAATCAAATACCATTATTGTAATTGTTTTCTGTTTGTTTGATGTGAAAATACATAACATATATTAACAAATGAGCATTCGTTTCAAAATCACATACACCATAAATATAGCACATTGGCCGCTAATCGGAGCTGAACTTACATGATATTCTCGGTTGGTCAAATGACAAATAAATAATTATTGTTCTTCATTAAAGACTCACAGATAAGACAGTATATACATTTCACCCATATAACAAACAATAATTAATCATAGTAGAAAGAATATACATCTAAGCCATACCGATGACACATTATCTATTCTCTATACTGTTGATAGAATTCCCCTAGAAACCCTACTGATCTACAGTTACATACCCAAAACAGACTATGCGAATAGTCAGCTATGAAAAGCTGCAAGGTCAATATTGGCATTGAGACCCGAAGGATGTAAGGTCTGAAGCCTATAGATCCAAAAGGTCTCTCTCTGTCTGAGTCTATAAAAACGGTTATAAAAGTCTGATCTGGGAATGTGTTCAATGGGAGTTATTTGTAAACAATGTAGGTTTCCACTATGTTTGATGTTACAATGTCGTGATACACTGTGTAATTTGTAGTTCTTTTTGATGTTTCTATAGTGTTCTGACCACCTAATGCTCAGGCGTCTACAAGTGCGCCCTATATATTGAAATCCACAGATGCAGGACAATAAATAAATCACATAATTAGACGCGCATGTCATCCGACAGCTCATTTTATAAATTTTAGAAGTTGTATTTGATTGGAAATAGGGATATTAGATTTGGTGTAAAAAGGAATCTGTGATGGTGCAAACAAAACACAGAAGGACGCCTCCTAGTGTGATATTGTACAAGCAGTATATATATATATATATATATATATATATATATATATATATATATATACAATGGCAATAGACTGGTACTCACAAGTGTGGCAGCACTCACTCGTGCTTAGTGGCACCTACTGGGATCTCTGTGTCCCAGCTCACTGTTCTTGGGCTCACACACCTCCGTCAGGGGCGTAGTCTCCAACAGCAAAAGAACAGGCTCTCAGTCAAGTGATAAGTATAAAATCACTTTTAATAAAATAGTATAAAAACACAGTGTACAGAAAGTTCCCACTATGTATTAAAATCATGCAACTAGTTGTTCAGCTGGCACGCTGTCTCCTCAGGCATCTAAAACTGACTGAGAGCTCTAACCTATAACCTAAACATAACCAATGAAAACACAATTGTATTGTTACACCCCTACACACAGCTGTTAGCCTGATTGATTTTCTACTTAACCCTTCATATCTCCCATACACATTTCTTTTTAAAGGAAGACCATATAGAGTTCTTTGAAACACTCTATACAATAATCTGGTTCACCATTCTCCAATGTGTGTAGAAAATTAGCCAATAGTGTATAAACCTTATTTGGTTATTCATGTATAATAGTTATATTAGGGGGAAGGGGCTATGAGGGGATGCTACAGATGTATTAGGGGGAGGGAATATGTGAGTATGCTGCAGAACATTAGGGGGGGAGAGGATATGTGAGGATGCTACAGATGTATTAGGGGGAAGGGATCTGTGAGGATGCTAAAGATGTATTAGGGGGAGGGATATGTGAGTATGCTACAGAAGCATTAGGGGGAGGAGATATGGGAGTATGCTACAGACACTTAAAGGGGAGGAGATATGTGAGGATGCTACAGACGCATTAGGGAGAGGGGATATGTGAGGATGCTGCAAACACATTAGGGGGGAGGGGATATGTGGGTATGCTACATATGCATTAGGGGGAGGGGCTATGTGAGTATGCTACAGACGCATTAGGGGGAGGGGATATGGGAGTATGTTACAGATGCATAAAGGGGAGGAGATATGTGAGGATGCTACAGACGCATTAGGGAGAGGGGATATGTGAGTATGCTACAGACACATTAGGGGGAGGGGCTATGTGAGGAGGCTGCAGACACATTAGGGGAGGGAATATGTGAGTATGCTGCAGACACATTAGGGGGAGGGGATATGTGAGGATGCTACAGACGCATTAATGGGAGGGGATATGTGAGGATGCTACAGACACAATGGGGGAGGGGCTATGTGAGGATGCTGCAGACACATTAAGGGAGAGGGGATATGTGAGGATGCTAAAGACACATTAGGGGGAGGGGTTATGTGAGGATGCTACAGACACAATGGGGGAGGGGCTATGTGAGGATGCTGCAAACACATTAGGGGGGAGGGGATATGTGAGGATGCTACAGACGCATTAGGGGGGAGGGGATATGTGAGTATGCTACAGACGCATTAGGGGGAGGGGATATGTGAGTATGCTACAGACGCATTAGGGGGAGGGGATATGTGAGTATGCTACGGACGTATTGGGGGAGGGGATATGTGAGTATGCTACAGACACATTAGGGGGAGGGGATATGTGAGTATGCTACGGACGTATTGGGGGAGGGGATATGTGAGTATGCTGCATATGCATTAGGGGAAGGGGCTATGTGAGGATGCTACAGACGCATTAGGGGGAGAGGATATGTGAGTATGCTACAGACGCATTAGGTGGAGGGGATATGTGAGTATGCTGCATATGCATTAGGGGAAGGGGCTATGTGAGGATGCTACAGAAGCATTAGGGGGAGGGGCTATGTGAGGATGCTACAGACGCATTAGGGGGAGGGGATATGTGAGTGTGCTACAGATGCATTATGGGGAGAGGCTATGTGAGGATGCTGCAGACACATTAGGGGGGAGGGGATTTGTGAGTATGCTACAGACACATGGGGGGGAGGGGATTTGTGAGTATGCTACAGACACATTGGGGGGGAGGGGATATGTGAGGATGCTACCGACACATTAGGAGGAGGAGATATGTGAGGATGCTACAGACGCATTAAGGGGAGGGGATAGGTGAGTATGCTATAGACGCATTAAGGGGAGGGGATATGTGAGGATACTGCAGACACATTAGGGGGAGGGGCTATGTGAGGATGCTGCAGACACATTGGGGGAGGGTATATGTGAGTATGCTGTAGACACATTAAGGGGGAGGGGATATTTGAGGATGCTGCAGACACATTAGGGGGAGATTTGGTGTAATTAGTTTAAAAATCTTGTAATTTGTTTATTATTTTCTGTAATTTAGTGTTTTTTTTGTACTTTAGCTAATTTAATTTAATTTATTTAATTGTTGTTAATTTATTTAATTATAGTGTGGTGTTAGTGTAACTTAGGTTAGGTTTTATTTTACAGGTCAATTTGTATTTATTTTAGCTAGGTAGTTATTAAATAGTTAATAACTATTTAATAACTATTCTACCTAGTTAAAATAAATACAAACTTGCCTGTAAAATAAAAATAAACCCTAAGATAGCTACAATGTAAGTATTAGTTATATTGTAGCTAGCTTAGGGTTTATTTTACAGGTAAGTATTTATTTTTAAATAGGAATTATTTAGTTACTTATAGGAATTTTTATTTAGATTTATTGTAATTATATTTGTTAGGGGGTGTTAGGGTTAGACTTAGGTTTAGGGGTTAATATGTTTATTATAGTGGCAGCAACATTGGGGGCGGCAGATTAGGGGTTAATAAATATAATGTAGGTGTCAGCGATTTTGGGGGTAGCAGATTAGGGGTTAATACATATAATGTAGGTTGCGGCGGTGTCCGGAGCGGCAGATTAGGGGTTAAAAAATATAATGTAGGTGTCAGCGATTTTGGGGGCGGCAGATTAGGGGTTAATAAGTGTAAGATTTGGGGTGTTTAGACTCGGGGTTCATGTTAGGGTGTTAGGTGTAAACATACATTTTCTTTCCCCATAGAAATCAATGGGGCTGTGTTACGGAGCTTTATGCTGGTTTTTTGCAGGTGTTAGACTTTTTCTCAGCCGGCTCTCCCCATTGATTCCTATGGGGAAATCGTGCACAAGCACGTACGACCAGCTCACTGCTGACTTAAGCAGCGCTGGTAATGGAGTGCGGTAAGGAGCAAAATTTTGCTCAACGCTCACTTCTTGCCTTTTAACGCCGGGTTTGTAAAAACCTGTAATACCAGCGCTGCAGGTAAGTGAGCGGTGAGACAAAACTGCTCGTTAGCACCGTATAGCCTCTAACGCAAAACTCGTAATCTAGGTGAAAGGGATGATCTATCTTTTTAAACAATAACATTTTTTGAGTTGACTGTCCCTTTAAATGCTGCTGTTTTATATGCAGAAGAGGAAATATCTGAGTACAATGTCACATTTATGAATCTCTTTACTGGCTGTAGCCCCCTCATTTTCTGCCGACCTCTCCAAAGCTATTGACTCCCTTATCTCCCCTTCTTTTCTTCATCTCCTTTCTCTCTCTTTCTCTCTATATCACCCTCCCTTTTTCATTCTTTTTTCTGTTTTTCTCGCTCTCCCCCCATTCCTCTTCCCAGTTCTCCCCCTCGCTTTTTATTTTAAAGACTGAATTCATTACATTGAAAAGTTATGTAACACACGGTTAACAATCCGTTCATTTGCATTGCAGTTAATGCGTGCCTTGCTGTGCTTTCCATTCCCTACGCTGACAGTCAGTGAGAGGAACCCGTGACAGAGACATTTACAGACAAGATAAATATATCTGCAGATGTGAAGCGGCATAATGCAGAACAATAACCTAAAAAGCTGAGGTCACCTACAAACCGGAGCTAGAGGCCACTTACTCGCTGGCCAGAAGGAAGGTAATAACCGTCCCTCTTCAGAGAAATGACTGTCGTCTTTATGTTTTCAAACGTTTCATTTCTTCTGAAAGAAAAATGTCATTGAGGGTGGTGTAACATACAGACAAAACCATCCTGATACTCGCAAGTATTATAAAGGGGCAAATCCTACTAGTTTTAAAGGGACATGAAACACACATTTCTCCCCCCCCCCCCCCATGATTTAGAAAGAGCATGCAATTTTAAACAACTTTCCAATTTGCTTCTATTATCTAATTTGATTCATTCTCTTGCTATCCTTTGTTGAAAAGCATATCTAAATAGGCTCAGGAGCTGCTGATTGGTGGCTGCACATAAATGCCTCATGTTATTGGTTCGCACATGTGCATTGCTATTTCTTAAAAAAAAATATCTGAAGAATGAAGCCAATAAGGGTTTCCTGTCCCTTTAACACCAATGAACCCACAACAACAATGACAAATTTAGATAAAAATGAAAGGGGTGGTTAATCCCTTAACCACAATGTAGCATGTTCCTCAATGGCCGTTAAAGGGACATGCAACCCAAATTTTTTCTTTCATGATTTAAATTGAGCATACATGTTTAAAAACTTTCCAACTTTTTTTAATCAAATTTGCTTCATTCTCTTGTTATCCTTTGTTGAAAGCATATCTAGATAGGCTCAGGAGCTGAGAACAAGCTGCTGATTGGTGTCTACACATATATAACTTTTGTGATTTGCTTACCTATGTGTTCAGCTAATTCCCATTAGTGCATTGCTGCTCCTTCAAGAAAGGATGCCTAGAGAATAAAGCAAATTTGATAACAGATGTAAATTAGAAATAACTGTATGTTTTATCTAAGTAATGAAAGAAAAAAACTTGGGTTTAATGTCCTTTTAAGGGGTTTTCAGGCCATAATATACAGGTCTTGCCGCACTAATATGACCTCCCTTCCAGCTGCAAACATTCTGGAATGGCGCGGTCAAGGTACGTTGCTGGTCATTAAGGGGTTAAGTTATGATTTGAGTTTTGGTACCCAATCATCATCTCCTATCTGCAAGAAACCTCAGTTACCTCCAGGATGGGATGCAGGGCAAAATGAAACTACCCACTTCTGAGAGTGAGCTGGACTTGTTCATTTAGAGAAAGAAAGAGTGGTAGATATGTGGATCACTGACACATATGTGAGAGGTAAACTTGTTTACTGTTGTCTGCACTTAAAAAGACACTGAACCCAATGTTTTTCTTTTGTGATTCAGATAGAGCGTACAATTTTAAGCAACTTTATAATTTATTACTTTTATCAATTTTCTTCGTTCTCTTGCTATCTTTATTTGAAAAAGAAGGCATCTAAGCTATTTTTTTAGGTTCAGAACACTGGACAGCCCTTGTTTATTGGTGGGTGAATTTATCACTTGTTTGCAACAGAAAAGGTTATCAGATCCCTTCTATTGTCACTAATCTGTCACAATCTAGCTATGCCAGGCAAGCTCGTGACTTAGTTCAGCGGATGCAAGGGTTAACAACACTCTCTAGTCTTTACTAGACGTAAAATAAATGCCCAAAACTCCCCTTTAATGCCACCCACACTAAACTAAAAATGATATCTAGCTGTCACCACTTAAGATTATATGATATGGGAAATCTTAAGGAAACCCCAGATTGCAATTAACTCTCTGAATACAATTTAGCAGAAAAATAACCTACTATACTGTCTTATTATTACCAGTCTCTTCCAGTAACGTGGTTCAAATATTAGATAAAAGCCAAAGCTTATTAAAGGAATTATTTATTATGCCAAAAATATTATGCACAATGCATTATTAATAAAAAGTTGTTACAAGTAAAATTACACACAGGCAAACCGTTTTTTTAAAATAAAAAGGAAAAAAAAGATTTTATACTTTACTAGTCTCAATATCTGTGCCAGGGAGATGGCATGAAGCAATGGGTCCTTACTCCGTTTAGTAACAGCTTCCCTTTTAAGAATGACAATTTCATTGTTAAAACACAGGATTCTTATACATATTTTCCAGAGATAAAGTTGCCTGGCCCCACCCTCTTTGCAGGGTCTGGGAAGACCCCTATCTTTTACGACAGTCAATAAACTCTAAGGGCTCGATGATTGAAAGCTCTCTGGGCTGGCGAGATTATTAAAGAATGCTCGCCAGTCCCTCTATTTCCCTGGTGGAATAATCTAAAGCCACTTTTTTTTTTTTAAATAATTTTTATTGATTTATAGAAAAGATAGTAACATCTTTTCACAAACAAAAACAAAGACATTGGAGCACATCTATACCTGCTTGATAAAGCATATATGAGGCATACACATCCTAGGCAATACTTCTAACATCATAGTTTCAGGAGTTTTAAAAACTAATATGTAGTAGAGCATGAGTTCATGTCCCCTAGGGGAGCCATATGTTTTAAGCAGTCTTTGGTTTTTCTGTGCTAACCCCCATGGGTTGTTGCGGTTTTACCTCTTCATGGCTCTTAGTAGGTGGTATAGGAGTTCTGATTGCAGCAATTTCACAAACCAATAAATTCAAATAGACAAACTTAAACCTAAACACTTAGTATAAAACTGGAAAGAGGGGAAAAGTAAGAATGTAAGGAGGGGAAAAAAAGAGGGGAGGGGGAGGCAGGGGAGAGACCTTTTATAGCCTCGGTTGGATGCAAATGCTATGTCATTGTCTGTGTCTGCTTATTTATTTCTGTATTTGGTAATAGCTTTACTATGCATGTGCGATTGAAATGGTGTCCCAGTAGAATCTCAAATCTGCATTAAATGCAGACTTATTTCTTTTATAATATCCATATTCCTCACAAGAAAGCATCTCATCTGTTTTTTTTAACCAAGTTTCTAGAGATGGGGTGATGGAGGATTTCCAATGTAGGGCAACAAGGGCTTGTGCGCAGTTTAGTCCTATTCGTATTAGCGTTCTCCTAATTTTACATTGTAATGGAGGGGTATCATTCAAAAGGACTATTTGTGGGGTTAATGAAAAATCTGGCTCAGCCAGCTTCCTTAAAGTGGCTTCAATGCTATGCCAGAAGGGGACCAGTTTTGGGCAAGACCACCACATATGTAACATGGTGCCCCGCCCATCACACCCCCTCCAGCAAAAAGATGAAGAGGTAGGATATATATTGTTTAGTCTGTTTGGAGTTAAGTACCAGCGCAGGAGGACTTTATAATTAAGCTCTATAATTTTGGGGGAAGTGGATGAGGTGCGTGTATTTTGGAAAATTTGTAGCCATTGTTTAGCATCCAGAGTCGTGTTCAACTCCTGGTGCCACCTGTCCGTATATTTAGGAAGCGTAGGTGTCTGGGCGTTTTGGAGTATGGTTTTCGCTAAGTGACAGTGATCCTTTAGTGATCCTGCCCGTCAGGCAGACTTGCTCAAACGGAGTTGGCGGTCTCAGTAGGTCCGACCTATAGTATGCTGTCTGGAGGAAGTGCTGTAATTGCGCATATCTTAGCCATGGGGCAAATGCACCATGCAAGATCTGCGATAGTTCCGCTCGTGCCTTGAGCCTGCCCTGAGAGAGTAACTGTGCTATGGGGACAGAGTCTTGGAGTTCATTAACTACTGTGTCATGTTTTGGAGAGCCATACCCTCCCATGATTTCTATATTAGGGAAAATTGGAGTAAGTGGTGAGGTGGATGTGGACAGAGTCGGAGTCGTCTTAAGAAGGTAGTCCCATGTATTGAATATGTGTTTGTATAATATAGAGGATGAGCATGCAGGGGTACATTTAGATCTAGGGAGCCAGCAAAGAGGACCCGGATTAGGGGTTCTGAGTAGCTGAGAGTCAACTGTCACCCATGCTTTGGATTCTTTTCTACAATGCCAGTCTATAATTCTTTGCAAGGTGACCGCTTGGTAGTAAACATTTATGTTTGGCAGTCCCAGCCCACCACTCTGAAGGGGTCTATACATAGTTTCTCTTGATATCCTTGGACGGAGACTGCCCCACACAAAAGCATTCACAGCCTTTTGTAATTGTTGTATATAGGATTTGGGAAGGGCAATTGGTAGCGCTTGCAGTACATAAAGGATCCTGGGCAGTATTGTCATTTTGATGGACTGCACCCTACCCCACCACGATAGTAGTTTGTCTTTCCATGATGTTAGTGAGTGTTGGGTAGAGTGTAAGAGGGGTTGTTAATTGAGGGAGAACCACTTAGCTGGGTTAGAGGATAGCGATATCCCCAAGTATTTGAGGTGAGAATGTTGTATTTTAAATGAGCATGTTTTGGCGAAACTTGTAAACTTGGTGGGTGTCATTGAGATGTTTAGGAGTTCTGATTTGGAGTAGTTGATGAGGAAGTGTGAAAGTCTACTAAATCTATTGAATTCTACAGTCAGTGCGGGTAGGGAAGATGCAGGATCAGAGAGGGTAAGCAAGATGTCATCTGCGAACATAGCGAGTTTATGTGTATTTGGGCCAATGGTTATGCCGTGAATATTTGGATTTTGCCTAATATGACAAGCTAATACCTCCATTGTAAGAACAAAAAGGATGGGGGAAAGGGGGCAACCCTGCCTTGTCCCGTTGCATATATTAAACCTCTGTGAAAGGACCCCATTAGTGCGTACTCTAGCTGAAGGACCATTATATAGGTCGAAGATGCGTTTGATCATCAATTCTCCGAAGCCAAATTGTTTTAGAGCGCCGTGTAAAAAGGGCCAATTTAGTCTATCAAAGGCCTTTTCCGCATCAGTGGAGACCAGGACCGTAGGGATTTTTTGCTTTTTCATGTATTCCAACAAATGGAGGGTACGGATCGTGTTATCCCTGGCCTCCCTGAGCGGAACAAAGCCAGCCTGAACAACATGGATAAGTGTAGTGAGTTCCTTATTGATTCGGTTTGCAAGGATCTTAGCGTAAATATTTATATCCCCATTTAGTAGGGAAATTGGGCGATAGTTACCTGGTTCCATGGGGGACTTGCCTGGCTTGGGGAGGACCGAGATGTGTGCCTCTAGGAGGTTAGGGGTGAATTGTCCTTCTTTATCTAGGGAATTAAAGAGTTTGGTGAGGTGTGGGACCAGGATATTTTGAAATTGTTTATAGTAGAGGGTCGAGAAACCATCTGGGCCTGGACTTTTGTGTAAGGGTGTCTCTTTTATGGCTATTATGACCTCCTGTGGGGTGATAGGGTTCTCCATTTGCCTCGATATTTGTTCTGGTAGTGTTGGGATGTTAGAATCCTGTATATAAGCGTCTGTAGCCGCGCAATCCAAGGAGTGGGTAGTCTCTCGGATATTATAGAGGTTTTTGTAGTAGTCACTAAATATATTTGCTATTGACTTGCTATCGTAAATGTATTCTCCCTGGGCAGAGGGGTGTGCTAGTCTGCGGATGAAGTTGTTGTTCATGCGGGCCTTTAATGCCCTTGCTAAGAGGGATCCTGCCCTATTGCCCTCCACAAAGTAGAGTTTTTTTAAGTAAATCGCCTTCCTCTGGGATTCTTTATTAAGCAGGTCATTTAGTTCGCGCCTAGTTTTAGTTAGCTGTAGTGTGTAGTGGGTGTGGCTGGGTGCATGCATATGTAGGTTTTCTATGTGTCTCAGTTGGTGCAATAGTTTGTTATATTTTTCGTTGTAATTTTTCCTAAGTATCGCCTTTTGCTTCATAAATTCTCCTCTGATTACCGCTTTGTGTGCTTCCCATAACAAGGCAGGGGAGGTATTGGACGTGGTGTTGTGCTTAAAGTAGTCCTTAAGTGTGTACAGGATTTTATCCCGTATAGCTGGTTGTAGGAGAAGGGTTTCGTCAAGTCGCCAGACAGGTTCTGTCAGTGGTCTGTCTGATAAAGTCAATGATAAAGTCACCATTGAGTGATCTGACCATGGGGTCGGTAAAATTTCTGAGGATCTCGCTAGGGGCAGACTCTGCTGGTCAATAAATATGTGGTCTATTCTAGAATAGGATTTTTGGTTGGTTGGAGTAGAAGGTGTAAGACTTCTGTGATGGGTGTTGGATTCTCCAAACATCTAATAGTGTTGCCTCCCGTAGGGCCTTTGTAATAGCACTCAGTGAGCTTCTGGGCACTGAACTTTTAGTGTTAGAACAGTCTAGAATCGGTTCCATAGCTATGTTACTGTCTCCTGCAAAGATCACTGTTCCTTGTGCTACACCCAATAAGACCCTAATCACTTTTTTAAAGAAACGGACCTGCCCTGAATTTGGAGCATAAATATTCACCAACGTAATAGGTCGGTTATAAAGTGTGCCTAGTAGTATCAAATACCGACCCTCACTATCTGCATATTGTTGGGTGAGCTGGAAGGGGACACTACTACTGAACAATATGCCCACACCATTTCTTTTGATGGGGGCTGAGTTAAAATAGCTTGTCGGGAAATGCACCTGGGTTCCGCTTGCTTACAGAAGTGAGTCTCCTGTAAGAAGATGATCTCCCCTTTATGCTTGCGGAACCAGTTGAGGGCTATCGATTTCTTGGTTGGGGAATTAAGGCCCTTCACGTTTTGAGATATAAGTAAAAGTTCAGGGATTGCCATGTGTATTACAAGGGTGTGTGTCAATGTCGGACAGACTACATTGTATATGGGCCACCTTACGGAGCATCATGTGGGGGGGGGGGGTATCTTTATTGCTAGGGGTGCCTCCTGCGAGGCATGTATGTGTTTGTTGTGTGGTGTAGAGTGTGAGGTGAAATACCTGGGAGCTAGGGTAATTTTCTGTGCGTTCCCGGCTGAGTTTCTCGCCTCAAGGGGGAGGGAGAAGAGGAGGGATTGAGAGAGGAACAGAATAGTCTGGAGCAGAAATCTGTGGTAACTGCAAAAGAGAGAAGGTAGAAAACATTGAAAACATTAAACAACCATAAACAAGTATAATACATACTTAACAAATAGCCATAACTAAAATAGTATGTAAAATGGGGGGGTGAGTCATAGTAATATATATAAAAAAAAAAAATTACTATGATGGAGCAACTTCCATTTGGTGAATAATTAACATTATAAGCATAGGACTAAGGTGAGCGGGCAAGGGCCCATGCTATTAGCTATCATTTGAAAACAAATATAACAAGGTCCCCTGTGGGGATATTTACTATGTAGTTAACCAGGATTGAGCATAATCCAAGCAGTATGCTCCATTCAGCAACCAGTTCCTAAGAGATTAGTCTCTTTAAAGTAGTAATGTCAGGTTAACTCTTCCTCAGTGGAGTCAATCTGTCGAGAGTCTCTGCTTGATTTCCTAGGGACTCTTATCCAAGGGGTCTCTGTTGCTTGGGAACCTGAGGTACAGGTGAGTCTTTTGGTGTTGGAGCAGGCTTTGCAGAGAGTACGGTTGGAACAGGGATTTTCAGGCACTTACAAAACTGCTCAAGATCATCTGGGGAGCTGTATGTGATAATTTGGGAATTGTGTAGGACTTTAATACAGAAGGGAAAACCCCACCTGTACGGTATCTTTAAATCCTGCAGATGGCCTGTTAGGAATCTCGCCTCCCTGCGTTTGGAAAGTGTGATCGTGCTCAAGTCCGCAAAGATTTGCACTGTGTCTCCTTCAAATAGGATTTGACGCTGTTTACAGGAAGCCAGCATTATTCTTTCTTTATCTTTGAAGCTTTGGAACCGTATGATTATGTCCCTGGGCGGTTTATCGTCTGGTGGCCTTGGGCGTAAAGCCTGATGTGCTCTGTCTAGTGGAATGTCTGGAGTTTCTTCCTGAAGGATGAACTGGAACAGCTGTTGTAGATGTTGTTGGATTTGAGAGGTAGAGACTTTCTCAGAGATGCCTCGCAGCCTGAGATTTTGCCGCCTCCCCCTGTTATCTAGATCCTCAACTTGATTTTGTAACTGGCGTATCGTATCATCATGTACTTGAAGGGTGCGATTTTGGATGTCTGTGTCGTTATTGTGTTGGTCCATATCTTCCTCTATTAGCATGAACCTTTCTCCTAGATCAGAGCGCTCTCTTTTCACTTCAGATAGCCCATCTTTGATGAGTTTGCCCACTTGTGTGAAAAAGGAGGCAAAGTCTGCCTTTGTAGGCAGACTTTGGATGTCAGCTTTCGTTAGGAGGGCTTGTGGTTCTGTATCAGATGCTAATGCAGTCTGTTCAATGCTTGGCGTCTCACACGAGGTGGACATAGAAGTTTCCAGGACTTTAAAAAAGCTGTCCATTTTGGAGCTGGTTGGTGCCGGGCCTTTAGTAGATTTGTCAGGTCTGGTTGTGCGTTTAGAAGCCATTGCAATATGTGTTACCAGCAGTGGTGTCAATGTAAAGTGGACAATTGTGCAACAGTCTATCTTAAACTGCTAACAGACTTCAATCCTTTTCAAATCACAGGGGCTGCAAGAGGTGGACATGAGAAAAAGGAAAAAAGCCCCTTCAAAAAGGTGATCAGCTAGCCTGATGTTAATCTGTAAGGCACTTCTGCCATGTAGTTTATTGGTATATTTTTGCAAATGTCTCTATGAGCTGTCGTTTGAAGCGATAAAATAAAGAATACGTCTGAAGTGTTCACATGGTCTGGGCCCCTGTATTTTCCTTTCATCACTCAGCCCCCTTGGTGTTAATGCTATTAGTTATAAAGTTATAGTCCCATCACATCACATAACCACACTTATTGCTTTTGTTAGGGGATGGCGTGTTACATCTCAATAGCGGGGGTTAGTGCATAGCTGCTGCATCAGGCAGGGCCCACGTGGGGTCTTATTTGGGGCCTGAGGGGTTATCTTGGTTGTGGGTGACCCAAACTGTGCTGTGTGGTTTAGCCCAGAGCCCGGTCCCTGCAGAGGCTAGAGTATGCTTACCCTTACTTATCACAGGGTGGCAGTGGATCCGGAACTCTGTTCCAATGTTTCCAGGCTTGCGGCCTACCTGACAGCGTGACCGGGGTGTCCGGTATTCAAATCTCTCATCCGGGTCTGACTGGACTCAATCTGTGCTCCCGGTTGTCCTGTGCTGAGTCGCCATCCTTTGAAGGGGATTTGGGTGTAGATGTCCTCTATTTTTGCCGTGGAAGACGCTCCTCTAGCCGGAGCTAAAAATTATGCGGCCATCACAGATGCTGGCCGGCTCCGCCCCCCCCTAAAGCCACTTTTTACCCTGAAAACAGGGTGTCTCGCTAAGGGGCGTATACTGCATTTTCATATGAAAAATGCACAATTAAATTCGTATTTTAAACATCATACAAAACAAATATTTGAACCATTCACACAAAAATAAGCAAGGAAAAATTGTATTGTTAAGGTGCATCAAAAACCGTAACAAAATTATTCTCCAAAAATCGTATGTTAACAAAAAAGTAAAATTTGTATGTAATTTACACAGGAATAAATCAAATTAAATATGCACTGCGTAAATCGTAATTGTAGTACACTGGATGTGCAAAAATCACACAGAAATATGAATTTATAAATACAAAATGCAAAGCGTAATTGTTGTTTTTTCGTAAAATGGGCTGAACATGGGCGTTCCATAGGCGTATATGTAAATGTCTCTCTAATCCCAGCATAATTCTATAAAGATTTTCGCACTGCAAATCTCACAGTTTTTTCTCGCCAACTAAAAGTTGGCGAGCTTTTCTCAAAACAATACCAACACTTATAACCCCAATAGAAAAACAAATGCATACTAAAATATAGGCAAATGTAAGATGCTCTATGCAGAAAGCAGCGTAATGTGAGTTATATTGGCTGCAGGATTTTAATTTTAAAGTGCTCCCCCTGCTCCCTGCTAACGTCACACTAAGGAGCGAAGTTTCCCTAACCAGCGAGCTCAAATACTTTTAATAGGAGCCATCTCGCCACTCGCAGGGACTGCCCCTTTTTTATGATCATTGCACCGGGGCAGCCCTGCAAGAGTCGGCGAGAAAAAGTAGGTTTGAGCTGGCGAAGATTATATCATCAAGCCCTCAGTCTTTGCCTGAAATCAGAGAACACATTATAATTTCTGCTAGATACATCCATTTTAATATAAGCAGAAAGGCAATCTCTTAGTTACATTGTGAGAATCAGTTTGATACCAAATATGACAAGGTTGTCATATTTCCCTTCATCTAATATCATAACCTGTTTTAAACACACATCTGGTTTTATCACAAAAACACAAACAACATAATCACAGGACACAGTTCTTCTTGAAAAAACAAATGTTTTTTAGCTCACAAGCTAAAGAGAATTAACCCCTTGGCATCTCAATCATGGGGTATTCGTGACAGTGTCCCTTTAATATAAGGGAGTACAAAGTATCTTCACTACAACTTGAACTGTGTGAGAAGCAAACAAATGAATTAAAGGGACAATTTACTTAAAGGTATAGTCTAGTCAAAATTAAACTTTCATGATTCAGATAGAGCAGGCAATTTTAAGCAACTTTCTAATTTACTCATTTTATCAATTTTTCTTAATTCTCTTGGTATCTTTATTTGAAAAAGCAAGAATCTAAGCTTAGGAGCTGGCCAATTTTTGTTTCAGCAGGTGCTGAACCAAAAATGGGCCTGGTACTAAGCTTACGTTCCTGCTTTTTCAAATAAAGATACCAAGAGAACAAAGAAAATTTGATAATAGGAGTAAATTAGAAAGTTGCTTAAAATTGCTGCTCTATCTGAATCATGAAAGTTTAATTTTGACTAAACTATTCCTTTAATACACTAAAACTAGACATTACATTTAAATGTAAGTAGGATAACTTTGTATTAAAGGGATTGTAAACATCAAACATGTTATTGTTTAAAAAGAGAGATAATCCCTTTAAGTACCATTCCCCAATTTGTAATAACCGACACTGTTATATTAATATACTTTTCTTTCATGTAATTAGCAAGAGTCCATGAGCTAGTGACGTATGGGATGTACATTCCTACCAGGAGGGGCAAAGTTTCCCAAACCTCAAAATGCCTATAAATACACCCCTCACCACACCCACGAATCAGTTTTACAAACTTTGCCTCCTATGGAGGTGGTGAAGTAAGTTTGTGCTAGATTCTACGTTGATATGTGCTCCGCAGCAGGTTGGAGCCCGGTTTTCCTCTCAGCGTGCAGTGAATGTCAGAGGGATGTGAGGAGAGTATTGCCTATTTGAATTCTATGGTCTCCTTCTACGGGGTCTATTTCATAGGTTCTCTGTTATCGGTCGTAGAGATTCATCTCTTACCTCCCTTTTCAGATCGACGATATACTCTTATATATACCATTACCTCTACTGATTCTCGTTTCAGTACTGGTTTGGCTTTCTACTACATATAGATGAGTGTCCTGGGGTAAGTAAGTCTTATTTTTGTGACACTCTAAGCTATGGTTGGGCACTTTATATGTAAAGTTCTAAATATATGTGTTTAAACATTTATTTGCCTTGATTCAGGATGTTCAATATTCCTTATTTCAGACAGTCAGTTTCATATTTTGGTTAATGCATATGAATATTCAATTTTTTTCTTACCTTGAAAAATTGTTTTCAAATTGACTTTTTTCCCTGTGGGCTGTTAGGCTCGCAGGGGCTGAAAATGCTTCAATTTATTGCGTCATTCTTGGCGCGGATTTTTTTGGCGCAAAAAATTTCTGTTGTCATTTCCGGCGTCTTTCTTGACGCCGGAAGTTGTTCGTGACTATGTCATTTTTTTGATGTTTTGCGCCAAAAATGTCGGCGTTCCGGATGTGGCGTCATTCTTGGCGCCAAAAAAATAAATACATTTTAGGCGCCAATAATGTGGGCGTCTTTTTTGGCGCTAAAAAATGTGGGCGTCTTTTTTGTCTCCACCTTTATTACACATTATTTCAGTCGCATTTTTTCATTGCTTCTGGTTGCTAGAAGCTTGTTCATTGGCATTTCTTTCCCATTCCTGAAACTGTCATTTAAGGAATTTGATAGATTTTGCTTTATATGTTGTTTTTTCTATTACATATTGCAAGATGTCTCAGATTGACCCTGGATCAGAAGCTACTTCTGGAAAAACGCTGCCTGATGCTGGTTCTACCAAAGTTAAGTGTATTTGTTGTAAACTTTTGGTAACTGTAGCTATCCCTTTAATTATCTTGGTATCTTTTACTGAAGAGGCACAATGCACTACTGGGAGCTAGCTGAACACATCAGTAAGCGAATGACAAGAGACACATATGTGCAGTCACCAATTAGCAGCTTGGTCAGTAGTGCATTGCTGCTACTGAGCCTACCTAGGTATACTTTTCAACAAAGGATACCAAGAGAACTAAGCAAATTAGATAATAGAAGTAAATGTGAAAGTTGTTTACATTTATTTGCTCCTCTAGCTGAATAATGAAAAATTCATGAAAACTATTGATCAATAATCATTATATGCAGAATTTGCAAAAGAGAATGCTGTCCCATTCAGATTATCACTAAAATAACCTGAACATCACCTACATTGAAATAATGTTTACTACAGTCATTATTTTGGGGAATTACTCCAGGTCTCAGACATTTTTTGTTCCTGTACTAAGCAGTTTGGTATTTCTGGGACATATATAAAGATTACTAAATAAATCCACAGCTCCCAACAGTCTGCCCTGGCAGCCAATATGTTTAATGCAGGATTTTGCTGACATGGCATCTATCAGAATCAGAATAGTTTTATTGCACACACAAGGGATAAATGTCCGTGTTATACAAACAATATAACAACAGATACATAAGTAAAAAGAGATGCAGTGTACAATAGTAAAACAATTACTAAGACATTGTCTGGGGGTTAGTACACTTATGTGCAAAACATGCAATATATATAATATATATTTTAATGGCATTGAGCATTAATTAATAAAGACATGAAGAGTAAAACAATTAGAACCCAAGACTCTGCAGCCCCTCATCCATATGCCCATGTAAAGCCTCACATTAGACTCCGGGCCATGCTGCTCCTCTGTAAGTCACCTGACCACACAAGCCCTTACATCAAAACCCTGGTCTTGCAGCCCCTCTGTAAGCCACATGCCCTCTTCAGACCCCACATTAACATTAACTATGGCTAATTCCAACCCTAGGAGCAGCCTCTTTTTGCTCAGCATATGCCTTTCACAGAGAAGAACTTTCCTGTAGCATATCAGTCTGATCCTGACTTCACAGTACAGTCGAGCCCCGAAATACCAGGCAATCCCTCTCTGAACGAGAGAAATGGCAAACCCCCAGATGTACGTTTCAGCCTAGTGTGGGCCTCGTCAGTGAGGTGCAGCTATATCCCTCTTGGCACACTGAGCAACATCTGGATTCCTGCATCACCCTCAGGGAGACTTCCCTCAGGGTCATAATTTGCATAAATAAAAAGAGAGAAGCGCTCAACCTGGGAACAAACAACAGCATAATAACTTGTTCTATTGCTAGTTACCACCCAAGAAGCAGCCTCTTTTTGCTCAACATGTGCCTTTCACAGAGAAGAACTTTCTTGTAGTATATTAGTCTGATTCCTAAGGGTGAGGCAGGAACCCAGACATGGACCCATTGCTCAGAGTGCCTACATGGATATTGCTGCACCTCACTAACGAGGCCTACACTAGGCCGAAACCTATGTCTAAGGTTTTGCCATTTCTCTCATTCAGGATCAGACTGATATACTACCAGATAGTTCTGCTTTGTGAAAGGCACATGTTGAGCAAAAAGAGACTGCTCCTAGGGTGTTAACTAGCCATAGAACAAGATATTATGCTATTATTCACTCCCAGGTTGAGCGCTTCTCTCTTTTTATTTATTCTCGCATTAACATTAACCAGGATAAAATTAAATTCATACTGAGGTCCTTAAAATTTTAATTTCTTTCATACTGGTTGTGAGAGTCCACAATCCATTACTCATGGGAATTACTCTTCTCTACCACTAGCAGGAGGCAAAGATTCCCAAACCTTAAGAGCTCTATAAAACCCATCCCACCTCACACATACCTCAGTCTTTACTTTGCCTTCACTGGAGGTGGTTAAAGAATGAAGACGTGCATGAGATTCTTCAGAGAAAGGGGTTTTCAGTCTCAGAGTACAGTGCTTGTCAAAGGGATGTATATGGGGTATGGTTTATGTTGCTTTGTTTTCACCTCATGGGAAATATTTCATAAACCCTCTGTAATCAGCCGCAGGGACGTGTCTTCTGCCTCCCTTTATGGATCTACAGATATTCTCCTATTTCCATAAGCTCTGCTGATATATTTCAGTACTGGTTTGGCTGTCTGTTACTTGATTGCTAGTGGACGAGTGTCTATTGGTAAGTATTTTTAAAATAAAAGTAACATACAGACACTCATTTAGCTATGTTTGGGGCACTTTTTTATTTTAAAAGTTTATCTATCTATCAGCAGTTATTTTCTGGTGTCAGGTTTGCTTGTCGGCTAGCACATGTCCCTTTAGTTTTCCTGTGCATTGATTTAGGCAACATTGGATAAGTGCACGTTGCGCGCATCGGGTTTTTGGAACGCTTATTCCCATTTAAACAGTCAGTTGTTTGGCACGCATTTAGAAGCAATATTTTTTTCTCCTGTTCTTTTCAGCTCGGCTTAGTGCACATTTTTTTTCTGTAAAAGCTACTTAGGTGGGGGTAAATGGTTTCCTTTCCTCAAGAGCTTTTATTAGGGTTTTTTTTTTTAATGGTTTGTTTCATTGCTTTGCCATATCCTATAATGGAGCAGTAGGATTCTGTCCCTATATTTACCCAAGTAACCGAGTCTCCTGAACATGTTTCTACCATTCTTAGATGTGCTTATTGTAAAAAAGATGAAGTGCCAGCTTCAGCTCATTTATGTGGCTCATGTTTAGATTTGTAAATGCATACAGACCAATCTAATGCTGTTTCTTTGGGTACTAATGCACCTACTCTTTGTTCATTACACGTTAATGCTGAACTGGTGCCTCCTGCCATGAAGTCTTTCATGAAGACTGCAGTCTCTAAGGCATTGGCTGTTCTCCCACCTTCAAATAAGTGTAAAAAGGTCAGTTCAGATTTTACCTTCTACTAGTGCTATGTGCCCTGATCCCTGGGTTACTGTTGTATCTTTAGATGGTGAAGTTTCCTCGGGGTGAGGATTCCTCTTCTGAAGTGGATATTTCCTCTTTTTTATTTAAAGCTGAACATATTTGGTCTCTTTTAAAAGAGGTCTTAGTCACTTTAGGGATTAAAGATCCTATAACTTCTGATGATAAACCTTGTAATCATTTAAATTCAGTTTTTAGGACTGTTGTTAATCTCTCTAAGTTTTTCCATGTACCTGCTGCTAATCTAGAGTTATGGGAAACAGTTCCCAAGGTGGATGGGGCCATTTCCACTCTGACTAAATGTACTACTATTCCTTTGGAAGACAGCACTTATTTTAAGGACCCTTTAGACAGAAAGTTAGAAACATTTCATAAAAGGACCTTTTTACACGTTGGTTATATTCTCAGGCCCGCTATTTCTATTGCTGATGTAGCTGTGGCGTTTACTTCAGAGCGGTTTTCTGATGATCCTGTTTGTGCAAATTTATTGAGTTTGCTTCAAAATGACAATTCTTTTATTTGTGATGCTGTGTTTGATATTATGAAAATTAATGTCAAAAGGAATGTCTTTAGCAAGTCTAAACAAGGTAAGAAATCTGTCCCCTCTTCTAAAACTGCATGAAGGTACAGCCCGCGACCTAGTAGTTCTGGTAGGGGGCCGATTAAAACTCTTTCAGGAGGCTTAGTTTCAGTCTGCCCCATATCCCTGGGTTCAGAATATTGTTTCTCAGTGATATCGAATTGGATTTAGAACAAGCCTTCCCAGGGGAATGTTTTTTTCTGTCCAATGTTCCAAGGAATCCTGTAAAAGCTCAAGATTTTCTTGAATCTATCTCAGATTTGAAGGATATGGGAGTGAATATTCCAGTTCCTTTGCAGGAACAGGGGATGGGATTTTATTCAAATCTCTTCACTGTTCCAAAGAAGGAAGGCACTTTCAGACCAGTTCTGGATCTAAAGACTCTGAACAAGTTTGTAAGGATTCCATTTTTCAGAATGGAAACTATCAGGACTATTCTGCCTTTTGTTCAACAAGGTCGGTTTCATTCCACAATAGATTTAAAGGATGCTTTCCTTCATAATCCAATTCATAGAGAACATCACTAGTTTTTGAGGTTTTTTTTATGGAAAAGCATCTTAAGTTTGTTGCTATTCCATTTGGTCTGTCTACAGCTCCAAGAATATTTACCAAGGTTCTGGGTGTGCTTTCATCTGTAATCAGAGCTCAGGGTATTGCCGTATTTCCTTACTTGAACGATATCTTGGTTCAACTATTGTTGTTTCTTCAAAAGCATTTTTTCAAATAGTTTTGTTCCTCAGACAAAGGTTACTTTCCTGGGTTTCCAAATAGACTCAGTGTGCATGAGTTTTTCTCTAACAGAGCAGAGACAGTTTAGATTAGTGTCAGCCTGTCTGAACCTTCAGTCACTTTTGTTCCCTTCAGTGGCTCTGTGTATGTAAGTACTAGGACTGATGATTGCAGCTTCAGATGCAATTCCATTTGCTCAATTTCACATGAGGCCACTTCAGCTTTGTATGCTTCGTCAATGGTGCAGGAATTATACTCAGCTGTCTCAAAAGATATTTTTGGATCCCAGTATGTCTGTCTCTAACTTATTGGCAGGATCATCATTTTTCAGGGGGCTTCTTTTGCTTATCCTACCTGGATTGTGATCACTACAGATAAAAGTCTTTCAGGTTTGGGAGCTGTCTGGGGGTCTCTAGAAAGCACAAGGGATTTGGGATCCTTCAGAGGCGAGGTTACCAATCAATGTTCTAGCAATTTTCAGGACTCTTCAAGTTTGGCCTCTGTTGAGTCTCATCTCCATTTCCAGACAGACAATGTCACATCAGTAGCTTAAAGGGACATGAACCCCAAAATTTTTCATTCAGGATTCAGATAGAAAATACAATTTTAAACAACTTACTTCTATCATTTAATTTGTTTACTTCTCTTGTTATCCTTTGCTGAAAGGTTTATCTAGGAAATCTCAGTAGCAGCAGAGAACCTAGGTTCTAGCTGCTGGTTTGTGGCTGCATATATATATCGATTGTGATTGGCTCACCAATGTGTTCAGTTAGAAACCATTAGTGCATTGCTGCTCCTTCAACAAATGATGCCAAGATAATTAAACAAATTAAATAATAGAAGTAAATTAGAAAGTTGTGTAAAATGTTATTCTCTATCTGAATCTTGAAAGAAAACAATTAGGTTTCATGTCCCTTTAAATCAACCATCAGGGGGGGGAACTTGCAGTTCCCTGGATACCATGGAGGTTTCTTGGATTCTCTCCTGGGTAGAAGCCAATTCTTGTTTAGTTTCTGCAATTCACATCCCAGGAGTGATCAATTGAGAAGCAGATTTTCCTCAGTTGTCAATCTCTACCTCCAGGGGAGCGGTATCTTCACCAGGATGTGCTCAGTCAGATTGTGGATCATTAGGGTCTCACATGGCCTCACAGGATTTGGTATGCGGATCTGGTTCAAATGTCCAGCTGCCCTCCTTGGCCTTTTCCTCTGTGGTTAGACCTTCTGTCCCAAGGTCCTTTTTTCCTTCCAGGTCTCAAATCTCTAAACTTGATGGCATAGAAATTGAACGCTTAGTTGTGAGTGTTAGGAAGCTTTAAGAAGTACTGTATTTTATTTGGATCTTCAACTGCAGATCTTTATGTATTTGTGTCACTTAGCTCTAGATTATTATTTAGAATAATCTGGCGGCTTGAAGTAAATTGAGAAATTCAATGACTGTGTGAGCGATCCGGGCAAAATATACTTGCAGCAGTCTCTTATATCTAATGAAGCAAGAATGAGCAAGTTAGCATCCAGCAATCTCTATTATTAGTGTTGCAGGTATACAGGCAGATCAATAGGAAAAAGTAAATTACCTGTATCTGAAGCTCCTTAATATTTACAATTATTCCAGAGATAATATGTGCTCGGTGACAAGATGGTAATGAGCAGGAGAATGATTGGGACTTACCCCGGTTACTAGTGTGGTAGTCAGGTAAGGCAGTCCGTTACTTGAAGCAACTGTAACATCTCCGGTTACAGAGTGGCAGTTAGCTCGATCTCAGGCGGAACGCAGATGACATCACCAATTGGGCGTGTCGGCGTTCCAGATTTGAAATCTGTTTACCGATTATCAGGACTTCGAAGTCAGTAGTATGATGACAAGTGTAGAGAAAAATAGATGGTAAGTCCCAGAATCTTCAGGATACGAGTAGCAACTTTCATAAGTTTGGTTAGGCAAATTGTATGAGAGAGCGGATTAGGTCTCAGGAAAATCAACAAGTCTATTTGATAGCCAGAATAGGTTATAGAATGTAAGAGAAATTGTAATCCAAGGATTCTAGAAATATCAAAACGGAATGATATCTCATAAGGCTCAGGAACTAAACAAACTCAATAACTAAGCACCTGACTGACATCACAGCACATGTTATATAAAGTATGTGGGCAGGTCTCTGGAGTTAAGGTGGTATAGGTATTCTGAATAGCAAAGACTGGTGACAAGGTGGAAAGGTATATTCCTGACATGACTCCCCCTTCAGGCAAGCCATCCCACAGCTTGTAATCTGGGCCGATGTGGATTTCTCCTATGGAACTGGGCGATGAGTCTCGGAGCATTTATGTGTGATGAAGGTTCCCAAGTATCTTCATCTGGAGTGTAACCCTTCCAACGAACAAGGTATTGCAATCTGCCATTGTATTCCCTGGAGTTCAATAAATCCTGTACCTCGTAAACTTCTGGGTCCAGAAGCTGAGGTTTTGGAGGCAACACTTGTCTGCTCGAAGCAGTGGCAGATTTCAGCAAAGACACATGAAAGGTGGAGTGTATGTAAAAATTTGAGGGTAGTTGAAGAGTAACTGCATTAGGGTTAATGATTCATATGATCTGAAATGGTCTGATAAATAGACTGGCTATTTTTTTTACTAGGTATCTGCAACTTTAAGTTTTTAGTTGAGAGCCAGACCCAGTTATCAACTGCATATGGAGGTGGGGACCTTCTTCTGAGATCATAGTATTTTTTTTTGGCCTTTTGTAGATTTTCTCGGAGTAGTTAGAAATTCTCCGTTAATTTATCTGCCAGGTCGTCAACACTTGGACAAGGAGATTTTTCTGTTGTTAGGAAGGACATTTTGGGATGGTAAGCATAATTACAGAAGAAAGGAGTCATGTTAGATGAAGAGTTGAGACTGTTGTTATAAGCAAATTCAGCCATTGATAGGTATTTTATCCACTCATCTTGGTGAAACGCACAATAACATCTTAAGTATTGCTCCAGCCATTGATTCAAGCATTCTGATTGCCCATTTGTTTGGGGGTGATAAGCAGTACTAAAACAATGGTCAACTTGTAATTTCTGGCAAAGATGTCTCCAAAACCGAGAGGTAAATTGACTCCCTCTATCAGTGGTGAGAATAGACGGGATACCATGAATTCTCACAATCTGATCTAAGAAGAGTTGAGCAGTCTATGCTGAGGTCGGTAGTTTATGGTGGGGAATAAAGTGGGCCATCTTTGTTAGTAGGTCTATTACAACTAAAATGGTATTTTTTCCTGAGGAGAGAGGTAATTTGACAATATAATCCATACCAAAATGGGTCCAGGGCTTCTCGGGTACTAGTATGGTCATCAACAACCCATAAGGTTTTTTTTTCTGAGTTTGAAATAGTGCAGATGGTACAGCTCCTAATATAATCTCGAATATCGTTGTACATGTTCGGCCACCAATAATCCCTTCCTAAGAGCTCTTTTGTTCTCCTGTTACCAGGATGTCCGGAGAGAGATGAGTCATGATGTTCTTTAATTATGTCTGACCTGAGGGCTTCAGGAACGTAGAGCTTGTCGTTCAAATAGTAAAGACCATCGGACCCTGTCTGAAGATTTTTAGGTATATTTCTATCTGCAAGTAGGGCTAGAATCTTTCATGAGGAATTATGGTGTTAGGGTTTTGCTCAATGTAGGGCTTTGGGTCTTTTCAAGACAATGCATCAGCCTTACCGTTTTTAGCAGCAGGTCTGTAAATTATTTGATAGTGGAATCTGCTGAAATAAAGACTCCAGCGTACTTGTCTGGCTGAGAGAGTTTTGCTCCTTTGCAGAAATTTTTTATGATCAGTGTAAACGATAATTGCTAAACGTGTACCCTCAAGAAGATATCTCCAATGCTCAAAAGATCTCTTGATATCCAACAACTCCTATTCACCTATCGGATAATTCATTTCCGGAGGGGACATCACCTTGGAGTAAAAATCTATTGGATGTAGAGTTTGACTCATGCTTTCTCTCTGGGAGAGAACAGCACCAAGGGCATAGTCTGAGGAATTTACTTCAAGCAAATATTGAAATTCGAGATTCGGAAAACGTAGTATCGGAGCAGTAACAAATGAAGTCTTTAGATATTCAAATGCTTGGGCAGCCCTCGAGTTCCATTGAAAAGGTGTTGTGCTACCAGTAAGCAAAGTCAAGGGTTTTGCTATCCCAGAAAACCCTTTTATGAATTTCCTATAGTAGTTACTGAACCCTAGGAAGCATTGTAATTCTTTACGATTGGAAGGTGTGGGCCAGTCCCTAACTGCATCTACTTTATTCTCTTGCATCTGTATTCCTTCGGGGGATATGGTGCAACCCAAGAACGATATCTTGTTGGTATGGAAGAGACATTTTTCTGCTTTAGCGTACAGTTGATGGATTTGTAATCTTGATAGCACCCAGCTAACATGTTTAATGTGATCTTCTAAATTTTGGGAATATATTAAGATGTCATCTAAGTAAACCACAACACATCTATCAAGGAGATCGCTAAATACGTCATTAATAAAATGCTGAAATATTGCTGGGGCATTACATAAGCCAAATGGCATGACCAAGTACTCGTACGCCCATATCTAGTTCTAAATGCAGTTAACCATTCAGCTCCCTCCCTTATACGTATCAAATTGTATGCCCCTCTGAGATCCAACTTGGTAAAAATCTTTGCTTGGTGTAAGCGCTCAATAAGTTCTGGGATTAAGGGGAAGGGGTATCTGATTTTAACAGTAATTTTATTCAGCTCCCTATAACCAATAATAGGGCGCAATGTTTGGTCCTGGTTCTTAACAAAGAACATACCAGCTCCTGCAGGTGACACAGAAGTCCTAATAAACCCCTTCTTCAAATTCTCCTCTAAATATGACTTTAAGTGGATCAATTCAGGTTGACTCAAGGGGTAAAGGTGTCCGTATGGGACAGTGGAACCTGGTTTCAGATCTATAGGGCAATCATATATACGATGTGGGGGCAAATTCTCTGCCTCCCATTTACTGAAGACTTCAATAAATTCCGAATAAACCTTGGGGATTATATCTGTTTCTGCTGTTAAATGTAATGTGGGAGATTAGTTGTAACAGGTTCTACGATAGTAGGGTGAGTTTAGAGTAAGTTTTAACGTTTTCCAATCAATAAGAGGCTTGTGTAATCTTATCCAATGGAGTCCTAAGACTATAGGGAACAAAGGGGAAGGAAGCACATTGAATAGAATATATTCCTGATGGTTATCATGAGTACTTACTAAAATTGGAATGGTGTGATGTGTTATGGGACCACTGGAAATGTAATTCCCATCTAATACATGAATAGACACAGGCAGTGTTTTCTTTTCAAGTGGTATTTTATTTTTTTCTGGCAAGCTCTAAATCTATATAATTTCCGTAGGCCCCTGTGTCGACTATCACCTCAGAAGTCAAGCGCTTACGGTCCCACTGTAAAAAGAGAGACATGGTACAATAAATAGGTTTATTCTGTACAAAGAGAGATGTTTCATACGTAATCAACTTACTCTTCTTATTCCTCTCTAATATAGGACATTCCTTTACGGTATGTGCTGGATTGGCACAATACATGCATAGGGCCTTAGCCTTCCTTCTCTGTCTTTCTTCTATAGTAACGGTCCCCTCAATAGTCCTATATCCATAGGTTCTTGAGAGCTTGCTCCTGTGTTTGCATGTTGCACAGGATTGGTAGTTTTCCTGTAGTTAGGTTCTTTCACTTTTTCTTTCCCTGAGTCTCCTGGCAATTTGTATAGATAGCCTCATTAAGGCATCCAAAGTATCATGTAACTCCACCCTGGCTAACTCATCTTTTACTGAATCCGACAGTCCAAGCCTAAATTGATTATTTAATGCTAGTCTGTTCCAATGGGAATCAGTAGCATACTGCTTAAACTCAGTGATGTACACCTCTACGGGTTTAGAGCCTTGTTTTAAAGCCCTCATCTTACTTTCAACAGTGAGTTGTAAGTTTGTATCCAAATACCGCTCATCCATTGCTGCCATGAAATCAGCTAAGGATGACATTATAGGGTTGTTAGCTTCGTAGAAGGAATCTGCCCAGACCCGTGGTTCTCCCCTTAGGTATGAGATGATTGTTAGTACCTTTATCTTATCGGTAGGGAAAGTCTTCGGCTTCAATGTAAAGGTGAGCAGACAAGCGTTTTTTCAAATTGTCAGTAAACACGCCTGTCCCCAGAGAACAAATTAAGTGAAGAAATCTGGGGTTCTGGGAAGTTTTCAAGTGGTGTTGTTTTAGAGGTAACAGATTCTTTAATGACCTTCCTTAGGGTCTCATTTTCGACTTGTAAGTCTCTGAGAGCCTGTCCCAGTTGGTCAACCCTTTGTGAAAGGCCATAGACGATTTGTGGCAGATCTGCTGGATCCATTACTGGCTTAGTTATTATTTTAGGAAGGTTTAAGAAGTACTGTATTTTAGTGAGGATTTGGATCTTCAACTGCAGATCTTTATGTATTTGTGTCACTTAGCTCTAGATTATTATTATTTAGAATAATCTGGCAGCTTGAAGTGAATTGAGAAATTCAATGACTGTGTGAGAGATGCGGGCAAAATGTACTTGCAGAAGTCTGTTATATCTAATGCAGCAAGAATGAGCAAGTTAGCATCCAGCAATCTCTATTATTAGTGTTGCAGGTATACACTCAGATCAATAGGAAAAAGTAAATTACCTTTATCTGAAGCTCCTTAATATTTACAATTATTCCAGAGATAATATGTGCTCAGTGACAAGATGGTAATGAGCAGGAGAACGATTGGGACTTACCCCGGTTACTAGTGCGGTGGTCAGGTAAGGCAGTCCGTTACTTGAAGCAACGTAACAGCTCCAGTTACAGAGTGGCAGTTAGTCAGCTCGATCTCAGGCGGAACACAGGTGACGTCACCAATTGGGCGTGTCGGCGTTCCGGAGTTGAAATCTGTTTACCGATTATCAGGACTTTGAAGTCAGTAGTATGATGACAAGTAGAAATACCAAAACGGAATGATATCTCATAAGGCTCAGGAACTAAACAAACTCAATAACTAAGCACCTGACTGAAGTCACAGCACAGGTTATATAGAGTATGTGGGCAGGTCTCTGGAGTTAAGGTGGTATAGGTATTCTGAATAGCAAAGAGTGGCGACAAGGTGGAAAGGTAGATTCCTGGCAGTGAGACATAGGGATTTGTCAGATTCTGTGTTTGAAACTCTGATTCAGGCACATAAAACTGTTTCTATGCAGATTTATCATAAGGTTTGGAAAACTTTAATTTCCTGGTGTACAAATCATGTTTATTTCCTGGCATTCTTTTAGAATTCCTTGGTTTATTCAGTTTTTGCAGGATGGCCTAGATAAGGATTTATCTACCAGTTCCTTTTCAGTTTTGTTCCACAGAAAGATTGCTAATCTACCTGATGTTTATTGTTTTGTTCGGGCTCTGGTCCAAATTAAACTTGTTATCAAGCCTATTTCGCCTCCTTGGAATCTTAACCTAGGGTTAAGGGTTTTGCAGGCTTCTCCTTTTGCGCTTATGCATAAATTAATCTACTTTCTTGGAAAGTGTTGTTTCTTTTGGCTATTTCCTCTGCTAGAAGAGTTTCTGAATTGTCTGCTCTTTCTTGTGAACCTCCTTATTTGATTTTCCATCAAGATATGGCTGTTTTATGGACATCCTTTAATTGTTTTGCCTAATGTTGTTTCTTCAGACAACTAAGGTAGATAGATTACTGTTCCTTCTTTGTGTCCTGTGATGTTGTTAGGGCATTGAAATATTATGTTGATGCTACTAAGGATTTTAGACAAAATTCTAGTTTATTTGACCTTTTCTCTGGGCCTAGGAAAGGCCAGAAGGCCTCTGCCATTTCTTTACCCTCTTGGTTAAAGCTTTTGATTCACAGAGCTTATTTGTAGGCAGGTCAGCCTCCACTGCAGTGGATTACAGCTCATTCATCAGTTGAAACTTCTTAGGATTTTAAGAATGAGGCTGCAGTTGATCAAATTTGCAGCTACTTGGTCTTCTTTGCATACTTTTACTAAATTCTACCATTTTGATGTCTGTGCTTCATCTGAAGCAGCCTCTAGTGGAAAGGTTCTTCAGGCTGTTGTCTCAGTTTGATGATTAGGCCTGTTTTTTAAGTGCATTTAAAAAAAAGAAAAAAAATAAGAAAAATAATTATTTGGGGTTGTGTATTTATTTTCTCATTGAAAAATATGTTTTTAAATCCTTCCCTTTATGTTATTAATGTTATTAATGGATCATGGACTGTCATAACCTGTATGAAAGAAAACAGAATTTATGCTTACCTGATAAATTAATTTCTTTCATGGTGGTGAGAGTCCACAAGACCACACCCTTTGTTTCTTTAGGGTTAGATTTTTTTCAGCACATCTTTTTTTTGTGCTCCTTTTTGTGGCTCTTATTCCTTATTCTTATCTCACTTGCTTGGCTATACATTAGCTATACATTAGACTCAGGTATGTATGAGCTGGGAGGGGTTTTATAATGCTTTGTGGTTTGGGACTCTTTACCTCCTCCTAGTGATAGAGAAAATTAAGGGATTGTGGACTCTCACTACCATGAAAGAAATTAATTTATCAGGTAAACATAAATGATGTTATATTCCTTTCACTAGTCATTATACAGTGCCTTGCTAAAGTATTCAGACCCTTGAGCAATTCTCTAATTTTACTGAAACAAAGTACAGAACATTTGTACTGTGTGATACTTTAGCTGGAAACATTTAATCTCAAAAATAATAATCCTAATTCCAGTTAATTACCTAACAATTGTCCTCTGTGATACATTAAAGGGACATAAAACCCCCAAAATTCATGATTCAGATAGAACATACAATTTTAAACAACTTTCCAATTTGCTTCTATAATCTATTTTGCTTAATTATCTTGGTATCTTTAATTGAAGGAGCATCAATGTGCTGCTGGGAGCTAGGTGAACACCTCTGTAAGCCAATGAAAAGCGGCATATATGAGCAGCCACCAATCAGCAGCTAGAGTAAAGAGCATTCTACAGCAGTAAGAGAGTGCTAGAACTGCATCACTTAGGAAAAGGGTAGAAAGGGTCTTTAAAAAGAGGAGAGTTTACCATCACTTTAATAAAATATTAAAAAGAGGAGAGGAGTTTACCATCACTTTAATAAAATATTAAAAAGAGGAGAGTTTACCATCACTTTAATAAAAATATTAAAAAGAACAGGGCCCAGTACTGATCACTACAGGTCACTACTGATTACCTTTGTCCAATCTGAGTATGATCCATTCACTACTACTCCTTGCTCCTCGTCTTTTATCCAGTTATTTATCCATGAGCTAACATTTTCATCTATTCCCAGTCCCTTCATTTTGTACATTAATCTCTCACGTGGCCTTTAAAAATCCAAGTATGTCCATTGGGTGGTTTACACTCAGTACTTCATAAACTCAACCCCAACATATCTTAGACGGCTCTATACGCATAATAACCACTCTCTATTCTATGTGATTCCCAATGAGCATCTATGACTATGAAAACTAAGTCTCCCGCAGGAACCAGGCTACAGATCCCATGAGTGGATCTATTTGATATCGTTGACATCTGTATGTTTTGTTTATTAAAGTTCTAAATGGGACAGCATTAGGGTCAACTCCCCGTCCTCATCGTCAGTCAGAGAATGTTTGTAACTCTGGGAAGTTAATGACTTGTATTATTACCTATGACACTGTATTTATTGCAATGTTTGTAAACCTGACTTCGTTATTGCCTCAATAAAAATATATTTAAAAAAAAAAAAATCCAAGTATATCACATCCACTGATTCCCCTTTATCTATATTTTTATTTACTTTCTTGTAGAATCTAATTAGATCTATTTCTCATAAAACCATGATGGTTTGAACTCATTATTTACACAAATATACACCTTTGTATCAGCTAGCTCCCAGTAGTGCATTGCTGCCCTTTCAATAAAGGACACAAGGAGAATGATGCAAAATTGATAATAGTCGTAAAGTGGAAAGTTGTTTAAAGGGGCAGTAAGCCTTATAAATATTGTTATATAATTCTGCATATAGTGGTCTGGTAGCGGGAGCGAGCTACATTGAGTTTAAAGGCGCGATCAGGCCGGCAGTGACTTGACAGCGCGCCCGCGATGTGCTTAGGAGTTAAAAACAGACCCGCTCAGTAGAGCCAGGAGCGGCGTTCTGTAAAGTTAAATTTTCGTTGTAAAATATCTCTCTAATCCTTTGCTTTAGAAAGCTGGCACTGAGCTAATGTTATATAATTCTGCACTATGTATTATATTTCAGCTTTTTCTCTTAAACAGCTACTCAGTGATATCTAACTTTGTATTTAACAGATGATTTTGCAGTAACAATATTGTATCATTTGTAATCCAGAAATAAATGATCATTTTCAAGGGGCTGAATACTTTTGCAAGGCACAGCATATACATGGAAAGTAAAACTGATAATCACTATTTGGCAGGATATATCATCTTTTATTGCTCTAGCCAGAGGAATTATATCAGAGGTATAGTTTTTTTTAAAACCTACTGCAAGCTGTTTCCAGGGTAACTGAAAGCCAAATAAATTAATCAAATAGATTGATTTGTGTGTAACCTGCATTAACCCTGATTATTTAGGTACACACCCAGACACCCTGAGACTCATATCTTGTTTTCAGGTCTGCAAATAACAAAAATGTTCTTCTTGCCAATTTGAAGCTTCATTTCTGGGCTGTACAATGAATGATCGTAAATATATACACATGTAGTAATATACACATGTACTGTATATGCATATTAGTAAAAATAATTAAATATGATATATTACAATCTTAAAGCATTTAATGCTCCTTTAATACTGTGGAGCCGATCTATCAAGGACTGAATGGGTTCAGGCTCGCTGGAAGCAGCAGTTAAGAAGCAACGGTCTTAAGACCGCTGCTCCTTAACTCGTCCGCCAACTCGGAGGCAGCGAACAGCAATTAACCTGATCAATACGATCGGGTTGATTGACACCCCCTGCTAGCGGCCGATCGGCCGCTAATCTGCAGGGGGCGGCATTGCAGAAGCAGTTCACCAGAACTGCCTGTGCAATGTTAAATGTATTCAGCGATGTCGGGCGGACATGAGTCGCTACAGTGAATCATGTCTGCTCGACATTTGGTAAATCGGTCCCATAGTCTCTTTTACTTTACCATCTGCGCATGAAGCAGGAGGGCAGTTGCCATTCTGGAAGCTCATATGGTTAAATTGCTTCCTCTCCTTTCAATATTTGTAGCCTCCAAAGTCTCATGATGTAGTGCAGGGATGCTGGGTGCCGTGGCTCCGTTCTGGGTGGTGGGTAGCAGCCTTTCCCTAATGTTAACTTGAGTGGTGCTATGCACTCATCATTCATTACTGTAGCACCCTGAAAGCTCAAAAAGATAATGATAATGTTCATTATCAGTATATAGACAACTGGTATCATTATACAGTGCTATATGTTCATTATCAGTATATAGACAACTGGTATCATTATACAGTGCTAAATGTTCATTATCAGTATATAGACAACTGGTATCATTATACAGTGCTAAATGTTCATTATCAGTATATAGACAACTGGTATCATTATACAGTGCTAAATGTTCATTATCAGTGTATAGACAACTGGTATCATTATACAGTGCTATATGTTCATTATCAGTATATAGACAACTGGTATCATTATACAGTGCTATATGTTCATTATCAGTATATAGACAACTGGTATCATTATACAGTGCTATATGTTCATTATCAGTATATAGACAACTGGTATCATTATACAGTGCTAAATGTTCATTATCAGTATATAGACAACTGGTATCATTATACAGTGCTATATGTTCATTATCAGTATATAGACAACTGGTATCATTATACAGTGCTAAATGTTCATTATCAGTGTATAGACAACTGGTATCATTATACAGTGCTAAATGTTCATTATCAGTATATAGACAACTGGTATCATTATACAGTGCTAAATGTTCATTATCAGTATATAGACAACTGGTATCATTATACAGTGCTAAATGTTCATTATCAGTATATAGACAACTGGTATCATTATACAGTGCTATATGTTCATTATCAGTATATAGACAACTGGTATCATTATACAGTGCTAAATGTTCATTATCAGTATATAGACAACTGGTATCATTATACAGTGCTAAATGTTCATTATCAGTATATAGACAACTGGTATCATTATACAGTGCTAAATGTTCATTATCAGTATATAGACAACTGGTATCATTATACAGTGCTAAATGTTCATTATCAGTATATAGACAACTGGTATCATTATACAGTGCTAAATGTTCATTATCAGTATATAGACAACTGGTATCATTATACAGTGCTATATGTTCATTATCAGTGTATAGACAACTGGTATTATTATACAGTGCTATATGTTCATTATCAGTATATAGACAACTGGTATCATTATACAGTGCTAAATGTTCATTATCAGTATATAGACAACTGGTATCATTATACAGTGCTATATGTTCATTATCAGTGTATAGACAACTGGTATCATTATACAGTGCTATATGTTCATTATCAGTATATAGACAACTGGTATCATTATACAGTGCTAAATGTTCATTATCAGTATATAGACAACTGGTATCATTATACAGTGCTAAATGTTCATTATCAGTATATAGACAACTGGTATCATTATACAGTGCTATATGTTCATTATCAGTATATAGACAACTGGTATCATTATACAGTGCTAAATGTTCATTATCAGTGTATAGACAACTGGTATCATTATACAGTGCTAAATGTTCATTATCAGTATATAGACAACTGGTATCATTATACAGTGCTATATGTTCATTATCAGTATATAGACAACTGGTATCAGTACACAGTGCTAAATGTTCATTGTCAGTATATAGACAACTGGTATCATTATACAGTGCTATATGTTCATTATCAGTATATAGACAACTGGTATCATTATACAGTGCTAAATGTTCATTATCTGTGTATAGACACCCTGGTATCATTATACAGTGCTATATGTTCATTATCAGTGTATAGACAACTGGTATCATTATACAGTGCTATATGTTCATTATCAGTATATAGACAACTGGTATCATTATACAGTGCTAAATGTTTATTATCAGTGTATAGACAAATAGTATAATTATACAGTGCTATATGTTCATTATCAGTATATAGACAACTGGTATCAGTACACAGTGCTAAATGTTCATTATCAGTATATAGACAACTGGTATCATTATACAGTGCTAAATGTTCATTATCAGTATATAGACAACTGGTATCATTACACAGTGCTATATGTTCATTATCAGTATATAGACAACTGGTATCATTATACAGGGCTATATGTTCATTATCAGTATATAGACAACTGGTATCATTATACAGTGCTAAATGTTCATTATCAGTATATAGACAACTGGTATCATTATACAGTGCTATATGTTCATTATCTGTGTATAGACACCCTGGTATCATTATACAGTGCTATATGTTCATTATCAGTATATAGACAACTGGTATCATTATACAGTGCTAAATGTTTATTATCAGTGTATAGACAAATAGTATAATTATACAGTGCTATATGTTCATTATCAGTATATAGACAACTGGTATTATTATACTGTGCTATATGTTCATTATCAGTATATAGACAACTGGTATCATTATACAGTGCTATATGTTCATTATCAGTATATAGACACCCTGGTATCATTATACAGTGCTATATGTTCATTATCAGTATATAGACAACTGGTATCAGTACACAGTGCTAAATGTTCATTATCAGTATATAGACAACTGGTATCATTATACAGTGCTAAATGTTCATTATCAGTATATAGACAACTGGTATCATTATACAGTGCTAAATGTTCATTATCAGTGTATAGACAAATAGTATCATTATACAGTGCTAAATGTTCATTATCAGTATATAGACAACTGGTATCATTACACAGTGCTAAATGTTCATTATCAGTGTATAGACAACTGGTATCATTATACAGTGCTATATGTTCATTATCAGTATATAGACAACTGGTATCAGTACACAGTGCTAAATGTTCATTATCAGTATATAGACAACTGGTATCATTATACAGTGCTATATGTTCATTATCAGTATATAGACAACTGGTATCATTATACAGTGCTATATGTTCATTATCAGTATATAGACAACTGGTATCATTATACAGTGCTAAATGTTCATTATCAGTATATAGACAACTGGTATCAGTACACAGTGCTAAATGTTCATTATCAGTATATAGACAACTGGTATCATTATACAGTGCTATATGTTCATTATCAGTATATAGACAACTGGTATCAGTACACAGTGCTAAATGTTCATTATCAGTATATAGACAACTGGTATCATTATACAGTGCTATATGTTCATTATCAGTATATAGACAACTGGTATCATTATACAGTGCTATATGTTCATTATCAGTATATAGACAACTGGTATCATTATACAGTGCTAAATGTTCATTATCAGTATATAGATAACTGGTATTATTATACAGTGCTATATGTTCATTATAAGTATATAGACAACTGGTATCATTACACAGTGCTAAATGTTCATTATCAGTATATAGACAACTGGTATCATTATACAGTGCTAAATGTTCATTATCAGTATATAGACAACTGGTATCATTATACAGTGCTAAATGTTCATTATCATGATATAGACAACTGGTATCATTATACAGTGCTATATGTTCATTATCAGTATATAGACAACTGGTATCATTATACAGTGCTATATGTTCATTATCAGTATATAGACAACTGGTATCATTATACAGTGCTAAATGTTCATTATCAGTATATAGACAACTGGTATCATTATACAGTGATAAATGTTCATTATCAGTATATAGACAACTGGTATCATTATACAGTGCTATATGTTCATTATCAGTATATAGACAACTGGTATCATTATACAGTGCTATATGTTCATTATCAGTATATAGACAACTGGTATCATTATACAGTGCTATATGTTTATTATCAGTATATAGACAACTGGTATCATTATACAGTGCTAAATGTTCATTATCAGTATATAGACAACTGGTATCATTATACTGTGCTAAATGTTCATTATCAGTATATAGACAACTGGTATCATTATACAGTGCTAAATGTTCATTATCAGTATATAGACAACTGGTATCATTATACAGTGCTATATGTTTATTATCAGTATATAGACAACTGGTATCATTATACAGTGCTAAATGTTCATTATCAGTGTATAGACAAATAGTATAATTATACAGTGCTATATGTTCATTATCAGTATATAGACAACTGGTATCATTATACAGTGCTATATGTTCATTATCAGTATATAGACAACTGGTATCATTATACAGTGCTATATGTTCATTATCAGTATATAGACAACTGGTATCAGTACACAGTGCTAAATGTTCATTATCAGTATATAGACAACTGGTATCATTATACAGTGCTATATGTTCATTATCAGTATATAGACAACTGGTATCATTATACAGTGCTAAATGTTCATTATCAGTATATAGACAACTGGTATCATTACACAGTGCTATATGTTCATTATCAGTATATAGACAACTGGTATCATTATACAGTGCTATATGTTCATTATCAGTATATAGACAACTGGTATCATTATACAGTGCTATATGTTCATTATCAGTATATAGACAACTGGTATCATTATACAGTGCTAAATGTTCATTATCAGTATATAGACAACTGGTATCATTATACAGTGCTATATGTTCATTATCAGTGTATAGACAACTGGTATCATTATACTGTGCTAAATGTTCATTATCAGTATATAGACAACTGGTATCATTATACAGTGCTAAATGTTCATTATCAGTATATAGACAACTGGTATCATTATACAGTGCTAAATGTTCATTATCATGATATAGACAACTGGTATCATTATACAGTGCTATATGTTCATTATCAGTATATAGACAACTGGTATCATTATACAGTGCTATATGTTCATTATCAGTATATAGACAACTGGTATCATTATACAGTGCTAAATGTTCATTATCAGTATATAGACAACTGGTATCATTATACAGTGATAAATGTTCATTATCAGTATATAGACAACTGGTATCATTATACAGTGCTATATGTTCATTATCAGTATATAGACAACTGGTATCATTATACAGTGCTATATGTTCATTATCAGTATATAGACAACTGGTATCAGTACACAGTGCTAAATGTTCATTGTCAGTATATAGACAACTGGTATCATTATACAGTGCTATATGTTCATTATCAGTATATAGACAACTGGTATCATTATACAGTGCTATATGTTCATTATCAGTATATAGACAACTGGTATCATTATACAGTGCTAAATGTTCATTATCAGTATATAGACAACTGGTATCATTATACAGTGCTAAATGTTCATTATCAGTATATAGACAACTGGTATCATTATACAGTGCTAAATGTTCATTATCAGTATATAGACAACTGGTATCATTATACAGTGCTATATGTTCATTATCAGTATATAGACAACTGGTATCAGTACACAGTGCTATATGTTCTTTATCAGTATATAGACAACTGGTATCATTATACTGTGCTAAATGTTCATTATCAGTATATAGACAACTGGTATCATTATACAGTGCTATATGTTCATTATCAGTATATAGACAACTGGTATCATTATACAGTGCTAAATGTTCATTATCAGTGTATAGACAACTGGTATCATTATACAGTGCTAAATGTTCATTATCAGTATATAGACAACTGGTATCAGTACACAGTGCTAAATGTTCATTATCAGTGTATAGACAACTGGTATCATTATACAGTGCTAAATGTTCATTATCAGTGTATAGACAACTGGTATCATTATACAGTGCTATATGTTCATTATCAGTATATAGACAACTGGTATCATTATACAGTGCTAAATGTTCATTATCAGTATATAGACAACTGGTATCATTATACAGTGCTATATGTTCATTATCAGTATATAGACAACTGGTATCATTATACAGTGCTATATGTTCATTATCAGTATATAGACAACTGGTATCATTATACAGTGCTATATGTTCATTATCAGTATATAGACAACTGGTATCATTATACAGTGCTAAATGTTCATTATCAGTATATAGACAACTGGTATCATTATACAGTGCTATATGTTCATTATCAGTATATAGACACCCTGGTATCATTATACAGTGCTATATGTTCATTATCAGTATATAGACAACTGGTATCATTATACAGTGCTATATGTTCATTATCAGTATATAGACAACTGGTATCATTATACTGTGCTAAATGTTCATTATCAGTATATAGATAACTGGTATCAGTACACAGTGCTAAATGTTCATTATCAGTATATAGACAACTGGTATCATTATACAGTGCTATATGTATATTATCAGTGTATAGACAAATAGTATAATTATACAGTGCTATATGTTCATTATCAGTATATAGACAACTGGTATCAGTACACAGTGCTAAATGTTCATTATCAGTGTATAGACAAATAGTATCATTATACAGTGCTATATGTTCATTATCAGTATATAGACAACTGGTATCATTATACAGTGCTAAATGTTCATTATCAGTATATAGACAACTGGTATCATTATACAGTGCTATATGTTCATTATCAGTATATAGACAACTGGTATCATTATACAGTGCTATATGTTCATTATCAGTATATAGACAACTGGTATCATTATACAGTGCTAAATGTTCATTATCTGTGTATAGACACCCTGGTATCATTATACAGTGCTATATGTTCATTATCAGTATATAGACAACTGGTATCATTATACAGTGCTATATGTTCATTATCAGTATATAGACAACTGGTATCATTATACAGTGCTAAATGTTCATTATCAGTGTATAGACAACTGGTATCATTATACAGTGCTAAATGTTCATTATCAGTATATAGACAACTGGTATCATTATACAGTGCTAAATGTTCATTATCAGTATATAGACAACTGGTATCATTATACAGTGCTATATGTTCATTATCAGTATATAGACAACTGGTATCATTATACAGTGCTAAATGTTCATTATCAGTATATAGACAACTGGTATCATTATACAGTGCTATATGTTCATTATCAGTATATAGACAACTGGTATCATTATACAGTGCTATATGTTCATTATCAGTATATAGACAACTGGTATCAGTACACAGTGCTAAATGTTCATTATCAGTATATAGACAACTGGTATCATTATACAGTGCTATATGTTCATTATAAGTATATAGACAACTGGTATCATTACACAGTGCTAAATGTTCATTATCAGTATATAGACAACTGGTATCATTATACAGTGCTATATGTTCATTATCAGTATATAGACAACTGGTATCATTATACAGTGCTATATGTTCATTATCAGTATATAGACAACTGGTATCATTATACTGTGCTAAATGTTCATTATCAGTATATAGACAACTGGTATCATTATACAGTGCTAAATGTTCATTATCAGTATATAGACAACTGGTATCATTATACAGTGCTATATGTTCATTATCAGTATATAGACAACTGGTATCATTATACAGTGCTATATGTTCATTATCAGTATATAGACAACTGGTATCATTATACAGTGCTATATGTTCATTATCAGTATATAGACAACTGGTATCATTATACTGTGCTAAATGTTCATTATCAGTATATAGACAACTGGTATCATTATACAGTGCTATATGTTCATTATCAGTATATAGACAACTGGTATCATTATACAGTGCTATATGTTCATTATCAGTATATAGACAACTGGTATCATTATACAGTGCTATATGTTCATTATCAGTATATAGACAACTGGTATCAGTACACAGTGCTAAATGTTCATTATCAGTGTATAGACAACTGGTATCATTATACAGTGCTAAATGTTCATTATCAGTATATAGACAACTGGTATCAGTACACAGTGCTATATGTTCTTTATCAGTATATAGACAACTGGTATCATTATACAGTGCTATATGTTCATTATCAGTATATAGACAACTGGTATCATTATACAGTGCTAAATGTTCATTATCAGTATATAGACAACTGGTATTATTATACTGTGCTATATGTTCATTATCAGTATATAGACAACTGGTATCATTATACAGTGCTAAATGTTCATTATCAGTATATAGACAACTGGTATCATTATACAGTGCTAAATGTTCATTATCAGTGTATAGACAACTGGTATCATTATACAGTGCTATATGTTCATTATCAGTATATAGACAACTGGTATCATTATACAGTGCTATATGTTCATTATAAGTATATAGACAACTGGTATCATTATACAGTGCTAAATGTTCATTATCAGTATATAGACAACTGGTATCATTATACAGTGCTAAATGTTCATTATCAGTATATAGACAACTGGTATCATTATACAGTGCTATATGTTCATTATAAGTATATAGACAACTGGTATCATTATACAGTGCTAAATGTTCATTATCAGTGTATAGACAACTGGTATCATTATACAGTGCTAAATGTTCATTATCAGTATATAGACAACTGGTATCATTATACAGTGCTATATGTTCATTATCAGTATATAGACAACTGGTATCATTATACAGTGCTAAATGTTTATTATCAGTGTATAGACAAATAGTATAATTATACAGTGCTATATGTTCATTATCAGTATATAGACAACTGGTATTATTATACTGTGCTATATGTTCATTATCAGTATATAGACAACTGGTATCATTATACAGTGCTAAATGTTCATTATCAGTATATAGACAACTGGTATCATTATACAGTGCTAAATGTTCATTATCAGTATATAGACAACTGGTATCAGTACACAGTGCTATATGTTCATTATCAGTATATAGACAACTGGTATCATTATACAGTGCTATATGTTCATTATCAGTGTATAGACAACTGGTATCATTATACAGTGCTATATGTTCATTATCAGTATATAGACAACTGGTATCATTATACAGTGCTAAATGTTCATTATCAGTATATAGACAACTGGTATCATTATACAGTGCTATATGTTCATTATCAGTATATAGACAACTGGTATCATTATACAGTGCTAAATGTTCATTATCAGTATATAGACAACTGGTATCATTATACAGTGCTAAATGTTCATTATCAGTATATAGACAACTGGTATCATTATACAGTGCTAAATGTTCATTATCAGTATATAGACAACTGGTATCATTATACAGTGCTAAATGTTCATTATCAGTATATAGACAACTGGTATCATTATACAGTGCTAAATGTTCATTATCAGTATATAGACAACTGGTATCATTATACAGTGCTAAATGTTCATTATCAGTATATAGACAACTGGTATCATTATACAGTGCTATATGTTCATTATCAGTATATAGACAACTGGTATCATTATACAGTGCTAAATGTTCATTATCAGTATATAGACAACTGGTATCATTATACAGTGCTAAATGTTCATTATCAGTTTATAGACAACTGGTATCAGTACACAGTGCTATATGTTCATTATCAGTATATAGACAACTGGTATCATTATACAGTGCTAAATGTTCATTATCAGTATATAGACAACTGGTATCATTATACAGTGCTAAATGTTCATTATCAGTTTATAGACAACTGGTATTATTACACAGTGCTATATGTTCATTGAGGGGTCACAATCTAAAGTTAGAGGGTAGCAGATTTGAGGAGAAATTTGAGGAAGCATTTTTTTACAGAAAGGGTGGTGGATTCATGGGATAAACTTCCATTTGAGGTGGTAAACACAAAGACTGTAAAGGAATTTAAAAATTCCTGGGACATGCATAAGGCTATCCTAAGGAAAAGTAACCTGTAATATGGGTAGACTTGATGGGACATGCATAAGCCTATCCTAAGGAAAAAGAGTCTGAAGACTCACCAGAAACACGGGCCCTCAAGCTTGAGCTTGATAAATGGGCCTCATAGTCACATTATAGGCGTATAGGTACATGCTATCGTTATACAGTGTTATGCATTGTTTACCAGTATATATGTGTATTAGTCATAATTACATATAGTATTCTATGCAGTTTAGGTCACTGAGCTGTACGAGCTTTATTCGGGTTCTGTTGCCTTAAGACACTCATGGGATAGCTGTATTTCTGTAAGAATTGTACATTGTACTACATGGGAGTGGATAAAAGCTTTTGTGTAAAATCTAGTTTGCTTTCTGGTTTGCTTCTTAATATCTTTTATTTCCTAGAAGAGCACTACTGGTGAAACCTTCTTGTATTTAGCTGCTACAAACAAGATATTTGTTTTTTTATTCTGACATATTGTACTTCACTTTTACAAACACAAATACGAACACAAATTGGCCACTGATGTAACAGAGAATAAAAAGGCTTCTTTCCAAACTTAGCATCTGTTTTGCTTTTCCCCAGCACGGCTTTACAAACGCTATCATTCCAGATGTACAAAGTTTATCTAAGCTAAGCAAATGTGCGCATACGTTTTACAAAACCAGCAATTCAATATCTCCCAGGAAACCTCAGTTACTTTCATCGCAGTTCAATTGTATTAAGTATTTGCTTTTTTTGTTTTTAAAAGAATTGTTTAAGACCTCAGAGAATACTTTTGTTTTTTTCTTATGGATTTTAAATAGCTTATTTTTTTATTTTTTTTTAATTTTAATTTATAGACGTAAGATTTGTGTGATAATGTGTGGTCCATGTAGAGAAAATAAGAATAAACTACACTTATTTTCTATTGTTAAAGAGCAATTGACAAGAATGTATATACAACTTTAATGCGTTATAGAGGCAATAACATTACTACACGGCTAATTCAATTTCCCATATGAATGTTTTACAGCTTTTATAGTAGCATAAAGTAATTATTGTCAGTAAATTGTTAAAATCTGTTAAAAAGATTCTGTTTTTTTCAGTACTTTCTATGCCTGGGATTGCAAAACCACCCTGACAGAAAAGATTTAATTTACTTAAAATTATTGTGTTTTTGAAGAAAAATGTGTGATACTTTATGATTGATGATTTAGCAGAAAGTGATTGGGTGATAATACAAGGGCATTTTTTTTTTTTTTTAGTATAAAAACAAAAAACCCCCCATAAAGGAGCCTAATTGTTATCCCAAACAGTTAAAAATGCAGTAAACAGTTTGTCAAATAGCGGTCTGGATTACAAGAGGAGCGCTATAATGCAGGATGCACTATCATATCAATAATGTGGGCCTACGCTCAGAATAGCATAAAAACAAAAGTTATGCTTACCAGATAAATTCCTTTCTTTCCTGGCAGGGAGAGTCCATGACTTCATTCTTTACTGTTGGGAAATACAACACCTGGCCACCAGGAGGAGGCAAAGACATCCAAGCTAAAGGCTTAAATATCCCTCCCACTTCCCCCATCCCCCCAGTTATTCAACTGAGGCCACAAGGAAAAGTAAGAGATACATCAGGGTATAAAGATGCCAGAAAAAAAACGGGCAGGGTCGTGGACTCTCATTTTAGGAAGGAAACCTAACCTAGTTCGTAAAACCACCTTATCGGCATGAAAAACAAGGTAAGATGGGTCACACTGTAAAACCAAAATCTCAGAGACTCTGCGAGCTGAGACAATGGCTAATAGAAACAGAAACTTTCAAGATAACAGTTTAATGTTAACATTATGCATGGGCTCAAACTTAGCCTGCTGCAAAACACGAAGAACAAGATTGAGACTCCAAGGCGGAGTCACAGGTCTAAACACAGGTCTGATCCTAACCAGAGTCTTAACAAAGGACTGTACATCTGTAAGCTCAGCTAATTTCTTGTGCAGCAACACCAACAGGGCTGATATCTGTCCCTTTAGAGAGCTGGCAGATAGACCCTTCTCCAATCCATCTTGGAGAAAAGATAAAATTTTGGGAACTTTAATCTTATGCCAAGAAAAAACATGTTCGTCACACCAGTGCAGATAAGTCTCCCACACCTTATGGTTAATGCGCCGAGTAACCGACTTACGAGCTTGAATCAAAGTGTCTATGACACTATCAGAGAAACCTCTCTTGGCTAAGACTAAGCATCCAATCTAGATTTTGATGTAGGAAAGGACCCTGTATCAGCAGGTCCCTGCAACAAGGTAACATCCACCGAGGAGAAGAGGACATTCTCACCAGATCCACGAACCAAGTCCTTCGCAGCCAGAATGGAGTAATTAGAATCACTGATTCTTGCTCCTGCTTGATGTGGGCCACCACATGAGGAAGAAGTGGCAATGAAGGAAAGAGATATATGAGTCTGAACCTCCATGGAACTGCTAGAGCGTCTATTAACTCTGCTTGAGGATCCCTCGATCTTGACCCGTACCTGGGTAGTTTGACATTGAGACGAGAGGCCATGAGATCTATCTCCGGCATCCCCCATCTGCTGAAAATCTCTGCAAACACCTCGGGGTGGAGGGAGCTTTCCCCCAGGTGAAAAGATTGTCTGCTGAGGAAGTCTGCAGTCACCCAGAATGTGGATCGTTGACAGCATACAGTTGTGGGCTTCTGCCCAGTCTAAGATGTGAGACACCTCCCTCATTGTTAAGTAACTACTCTTCCATCCCTGATGGTTGATGTATGTGACCGTAGTTTCATTGTCTGATTGGAATCTGATAAACTAAGAAGAACTCAGTAGGGGGAAAGCCTTCAGCACATTGAAGATTGCCTGGAGTTCCAAGATATTCATTAGAGGGGTGGACTCCTCCTGTGTCCACAATCCTTGTGCCTTCCTGGCACCCCAAATGGTTCCCCAGCCAGTTAGACTTGTGTCTGTAGTCACAATCTCCCAGGACAGTCTCAAGAAGCATGTGCCTCGAGACAGGTGATCTTGACAGAACCACAAAGAGAGAGTCTCTCGACAGGCTGTCCAATACGATCTTTTAGGACAGGTCTGAATGGTCGCCGTTCCATTGTCTCAGCATGCATAGTTGTAAAGGTCTGAGATGGAATCTGGCAAAAGGAATAATGTCCATACAAGACACCATAAATCCAATCACCTACATACACTGGGCCACCAAAGTTCTTAAGGAGGCCTGGAGGGCAAGACACGCTGTTACCAGCTTGCAACGTCTCTGATCTGTTAGAAAGATCTTCATGGATAACGAGTCTGTAAATGTACTCAGGAAATTCACCCTGGTATCTGGCGTAAGCGAACTCTTGTCCAAGTTTATCTTTCATCCATGCGACCGAAGAAGACTCAGAAGATATTCTGAGTGATCCCTTACCAGACGAAAAGATGGCATCTGTACCAAGATATCGTCCAGGTAAGGTGCTGCCCTCTAGTGACGAAAGGCAAAGAATAACTGGGGGGATGGGGGAAGTGGGAGGGATATTTAAGCCTTTGGCTGGGGTGTCTTTGCCTCCTCCTGGTGGCCAGGTGTTGTATTTCCCAACAGTAAGGAATGAAGTAATGTACTCTCCCTGGCTTTGGAAAGAAAATTGGGGGAATTTTAATTTTTAATTGTTAAGCTAGATAAAACAGGTCTAAGAGTATAATAATATAAAATAAATTAAACTTCCTTTCTGCGTCTCCGTAATACACACACTAAAAGTAACATAAAAACATAAAAACATATAATCAATCAGGCTTCTTTTTTAACACCTGGAATAACAGCTATTACCCTTTTAGGCATTTTTTGAAACCACCGTTTTCACAATCATTCTAAAGTGGCTAATAAGCCTGTCATTAATTGAATAGGATTTTAACACCTACAATCCCTAATTGTTTGTAATTGATCAGGCTATGTAAGGGCCATTAGGATGGCTCCATGTACTTAATACAATGTTAAGATAATTTGTAAACAGTGCTTAAAACAATGTATAAACAATGTCTGAAAACAATGCTAACAATAAAAAGTTGGACAATAATAATTAATGCTTGACAGATTGTAGTTCTCGGCAATGATAGCAATAACTAGTAGATCAATTCTTCCTTTAATACTTTGGGTTAGATCAGATACTGTAATGAAAATGATGAAAAAAGTGATGTGGGTTAAATCAGTGATTAAAAATTGAAGAATATGAAAACTTGTCCAAAAAATAAAAATATAAAATATAAATATATATAATAAAGTGTCCTGTGTCCTGCACCTTGGTATTCTGTGTCCTGCACCTTAATAATCCGATACAGGGATATAAAGTTATAGCGATATAAAAAGTGATGATCAAATTATTAAAAATACAAAAATAACTCTGTGGTGTGTAAACAGTGTCAATGATCGCCTTGATGTGAAATAAGTAACTGGGGCAGCATAATACCATGAAAAACCTTAATGTACAAGTCACTTGGAGCAGCGTAGTACCCCTGCTAAATTAATGTGCACAATCCCCAATTTTATTGCTTAGTGCTTAGTCTCCCTGTAGATTGTATGAGAAATCCCTCTGTGAAGTGTATGGGTAATCCCTCTGTAAAAGAAAAGTAGGATAGTGTAGATTGTTTAGGTTAAAATTAGTAAATGAAATATGGCTTACCAGTGTTGACGCGTTTCGGCCTCTCAAAGGCCTTTATCAAGACTTTATAAGAATTTTATACTCAACATTTAATAAATGTATAAAAACATTTGAATAGACTATCCAATTATATCCAAGTCAGACCCAGCCTCCGTTAGGTTAGGTGCTTAAGCCACACTCCAAAAAATTTTGATTCACTATTTTAGCAGCTAGGTGCCATTAACCCAAAGCAGAAGGGTCAAAAATAGCAAGCGCTAGTTATATACCATTGTAAGGCCATTAGGATGGCACCAGATTACAAGCCTCTGAAGAAGTGAGCTGATAACACGTAAGGCACGTGACGCTTGTTCATGACGTCACTTCCGGATATCCGACTCACGCCGCAGGGCTCCATATGCAGAGCAGTATTTTCACATAGGAACTATTAATTATTAAAAAACTTTTTGCTATTTCCAATTAGTTTCATATTTAATACAGTTTTATATTCAAATCATTTTTATAATTGATCACTTCTTTTACCATACCCAAAAATTCATATCTTTTTTAATCTTTTTCAATTTTTAATCAATTTGAAATAAATAAAATAAAATGTTTTTTAAAACCTAATACATACACACACATCAGCTCATATTAATACGAACTACCATTTCCACCTACCATCTGTCGACATATACGGAGTGGAACAAGAAGGGGGGGTCCTACAATACCTTTTCAGTCCCAATCAGACTATCAGGGTGTTTTACCCCACCTGGGAGGAAATTAACATCTGGATGGAAATAGCCTAGTATTTTTACATCGTTAATCACTGGTCCCTGTGATCCCACAGGTGAGTCAATCAAATGCATTTGTCATTACTGCCTAAATACGGTTTCACTCATTGGGATATATGTACTTTTCTTTTGTATTTACTTCTCTACATGCAGTGGCGTCACTAGGAGGGGCACGGGGGGCGCGGGCCGCACCCGGGTGACACCATCAGGGGGTGACACCACCAGAATTTTTTTTTTTTTTTATTAAAATTCAAAGAAATACAATGTAGAGATGCATAGATTTTTTTATTAGCGGGGCCAGCATTTATGAACATTAGTGGGACTGGGGAAGTTGTAGACACTTCATTTTTTTGCCCCTTGAGCCAGCGCTGCAATTTCCACAAATAGTTTTCCCAGCTGCTTTTGCTTGTTTGTACTTTGCTCCTCCCCTGCCCAATTTCACTATGAATGTTGTGGGCATGCCGTGGGGCTTGCGAAGTTGCGCTGCTAGCCTAAACCTGCCTGCCTATCTGTGCTCACTGCTCAGTGATGTATGGAGCAGTGGAGTCTCTCTAAACGGGAACTGGGAAATCATGAGGAGGATGCCTGGCACCTGACTGCATGACTGTTTGACACTGTCTCTAAAGTGAAGGAGCCACGTATGATGCCCACCAGACCGGTACGGTTATGGTACACTAAGTGCACACTGAAGAGGTAGGAGGGGAGGGCGGGCAGGGGTCTGGGGGTGGGCAGAGAGCATAGGCGATTGGCCATAAGAAGCGGTAGGCACGCGGCCCGGGGCTGTGCACTGACAGACTTGGAACAGAGTCAGAGAGCAGAATTTTCATAGTTTGTGCGCCTAAACCTTTTCTTTAGTGATTTATTTTTAGAGTGCTCTGTTTATCTTTCATTTGATGCTCTGCTGAGCCAGGGAGCAGCTCTAGGCATGAGCTTTATAATTAATGCAGTGCAGTTTACAAATTTTGTATGTGTGTGTGTCTGAGTTTTTGTGTGTGTGTCTGAGTGTTTCTGTGCCTGAGTGTTTTTGTGTGTGTCAGAGTGTTTTTGTATGTGTGTCTGAATGTTTTTGTGTGTGTGTCTGAGTGTTTTTTTGTGTGTGTGTCTGAGTGTTTCTGTGCCTGAGTGTTTTTGTGTGTGTCAGAGTGTTTTTGTGTGTGTGTCTGAATGTTTTTGTGTGTGTGCCTGAGTGTTTTTTTGTGTGTGTGTCAGAGTGTTTTTGTGTGTGTGTCTGAGTGTTTCTGTGCCTGAGTGTTTTTGTGTGTGTCTGAATGTTTTTGTGTGTGTGTCTGAGTGTTTTTGTGTGTGTGCCTGAGTGTGTTTCCGAGTGTTTGTGTGTGCATCTGAGTGTGTTTTAAGTGTGTCTGAGTGTTTGTATGTGTGTGTGCCATTGTAAGCGCTATTAGAAAACCCCTTTCTACAACCAACAGAACCCCTTTTCTCACTAAGGAGGAAGTGAGATATCACTAACAGCAGCCATCGACTGATTCTCTCATAGTGACTTTGTTTTTCCAAGTTTCCTCTGACACTCAGACGCAACTTCCAAAACAAACAAACCTTATATATATATATAAATACTGTATATATATTGGGGATGTACATTCGGATCCTTTGTGAGTATCCAAATGCGGAAATAAGCAGCAGCTCGTGCCCTTCAGATATTTTCATAGACAGATTGATTCTTGTAAAATATCCCCACTCTAAACATCTGCAGTTTCCCAGATCTCAGTGTGGGAATCTTTTAAAGGAATCAATCCGGCTATGAAGAAATCCAATGGACTGAGCCGCTGCTTATTTTCGCATTCGTTCAAATGAAGGATCTGAATGAACATCCCTAAAATATATATATATATATATATATTACTAAGCAGTAATGTGGTATAGCACTCCCGATTATAGAATTTTATAATTCATAGGCCCATAGGTCCTTCCATGCCCGGGGTGCTCTTCAGTGTACCGGTTGACAGGGTGACCAATAGTGCAGAAAGCGGGTCACCTGATGACGGAGGCTTCTAGAACACCAACTGCAACGGCGCGAGAAGGGAGACAGGGAGCACATAAGAATGTTGAGTAGTTTTTGAATTTCTGTATATGTCGGACAGGGATAACCCCAAAACATCACACTAATAAAAGTTAAAAGGTGAGTGCCTTCTTAATCTATGAACTATGATTGGCTAAAATGCAAGTCTGTCAAAATAAGTGAGATAAGGGGGCAGTCTGCAGAGGCTTAGATACAAGGTAATCACAGAAGTAAAAAGTATATTAATATAACAGTGTTGGTTATGCAAAACTGGGGAATGAGTAATAAAGGGATTATCTATCTTTTTAAACAATAAAAATTTCCGGAGTAGACTGTCCCTTTAACCACTGCACCCTATCCCATATAATCCTAATTTTGCCCCCCCCCCCAACTACAATAAAAACTAATGACTGATCTAATAATTTTTAGAAAAAAGAATATCTAGTATGGCTGCAGGCAGCGGAAATCAGGACTTTTTGGTGCCAGATTTATTAGTGTCAAAGTGCAACACCAAACTTCTGTGCAAATCCAGATAGTTGTGTGCTGCTCCTTGAGCAAAGTGCTTGTTGCTGCAATCAGAATTCTTTTCAGAAATGAAAGCTGAATATGAAAAAAAGCACAGGTTTAATTGCAACCTTCTATTAACTGTGTGTGAACACAATCATCACCACAAATCTCTCCCAATAGTATCTCCCACTAAATGATACCCTCCCATTGGTAATATATATATATAATGAATGAAATACATCACATAATGAAATGTATTAGAGTAGGACTAATAACCTATGGGGTTTGCCTTGACATTTACCTGCTTTGTTTAGGGGCAGTAATGGTTTTCTCTTGGCCTATTAGGTTAACCAATCAGGATTATGGTGAAATGCGTTACATGTCATAAACTGAGTGTGCCACTCTTCTGACTTGGATAATCTACTTTAACACCTAAGTTTAAGATCTCACTAAAATTCTTCGTTTCAACCCTTGTTTAATGGGAATTTGTAACTAATAGATACAGACTTTTTAGGGGGCACAGTTTTCTATATTACTTTTTTTAGTTAGTACTTTCTGTGGATGAATAGTTTTTAGTTGTTTATTAAAATTCATTGACATACTGGAATTGCTGTGTGTTTAGTTTACTATTTTATATATCAGACATGCAAAAGATTTGTTTTATACTAATTTATTTAGTTTGGTCAAATTTTCACAACCATGTTAATTCATTACCGGACATTATTTAGTCCCTTATTTCCTATAGGGAAGGACTTCAGGGCAACAGAGGAGCAGTTAACAGCAGCTTGAATTTAAATAAAGTAGTAGCTAGTGCTACTGCTACAAGCCAGCTTAAGCATTTCTTTCATACAGGTGATGAGTGTCCACGATCTATTACTCCTGTAATTACTCTTCTCCACCACTAGGAGGAGGCAAAGATTCCCAAACCCCAAGAGAAAAAAATGAATTTATCAGGCAAACAAACATTTGTTTTTTTAATGTGTATTTTTTATAGGGTGAGGGTTGGTAAAGAACAATAGTGAATATTTCATACTTGTTGGCTGACACAGGAATCGATTAAAGGAACAGTCTACTTAAAAATGTTTATTGTTTTGCATAACCAACACTGTTATAGTAATATACATTTTTCTTCTGTGATTACCTTTATAATCAAGCCTCTGCAAACTGCCGCCTTATCTCAGTGCTTTTTACAAACTTATATTTCAGCCAATTAGTGCTGTTTCCTGTATAACTTCATGGAAGTGAGCACAATGGTTATCTATATGGCACACATGAACTAGCACTGTCTAGCTGTTAAAAACATATAAAATGCACTGAGATAAGAGGCAGCCTTCAAGGGCTTAGAAATCAATCTATGAGCCTACCTAGGCTTAGCCTTCAACAAAGAATACCAAGGGAACAAAGCAAATTTGAACATAAAAGTAAATGGGAAAGTTGTTTAAAATTGCATGCCCTATCTGAATCACGAAAGTTTAATTTTGACTTACTTGTCCCTTTAGCTGACAATGTAAATTTGAACTTCGAAAATCTTTCTCACCTGCGGAAATGCCTTTCTCATTGTTTTTTGCTCGACCATCTTCCATTCTTTTGTTTATTTGTTAAATGGGCCATTAGTTTGTTTTAATACAAAAGTTTAGAATACAGAAAAAGTTTTTTTTTTTTATGTATCAGAATGCGCATTAGAGTTGGGCACAGGCGTCAGAAAAATTTGTTCAAAACCAAATTCACATCTTTAATTGTCTAATTCATATGTGCTAATGTTCCCCAGAGCGTGCAAAAGAAAATATTACATTATTCTTTGTTTTTAAAGAAGCTTCACTGGCAGAAAGGTCTAAAAAAATGCACACAAAATAAAAATCAAAAAATATCCAACAAAGTTTATAGATGAGACACTGGGTATTATTCATAATTGACTACATCTTTCTCTATGAAGCAACTTAAATAATTTAGATATTTTTTCCAATTGCTTTCTGTGCCTCTAGGTGTTTTTTTAATGTGATACACTATCGAAATGAGAAAATACGAAGTAATTAAATGTGACTGCTTCATTTATTAGAGTGTCCCACTTTATACTGAGACACTTTTTAATTCATAAATCAAGGACTCAAATAATTTATTTTCTTGAAAGACAAAATATCACAGCTAAGTCACAGGGGAGGAAAATGAAAAACGCAGATGATAATCGCAGAGGCTCGACTGAAGATTGTGAAATGTCCTGTTGTGTTGCTGGAAGAAAAACAGTTGGAATTACCTACAGTGGAAATCCCCCTCTGTTTTTAACATCACTTTTCATATGAATAACTTAGCAAAGTATCTATTAAAATGTAAAGCAAATATACTTCAATTTTCAGTGGTAGTGGCGTGTTTGATTGCAAAGCTTAGGGAATATTCAAAATAAAAAAACAGGAAAAGGGAGGGGTGTGTGTGAGTGTGAAATTGGTAATATTAACATTAATTCAACTTCCATTAGTATAAGTCCTGTCTGTTTTCTTTTCTTTACATATTTGTTTTAAAATACATCATTTTCACCTGAAATTTCTGATGACATCAAATCATAATTATTTCTAAAATTTCTAATTAACTTTCATGACGGTTAGCAAAACCACAGGCCCTGAAGTGCGAACACCGTTGGCGTGCAGTAATATAGCGGCTTCAATATTACTCACATTTTTCCTCTGCTATTCCAAGTAGATAATATTTGTCATGAGTGGTAGCAGGGTGCGCACTACAGAATTAAAGTGATAGTAAATCATAGCATTTGTGAAATGCTAGGAATAACCAGCGCAGCAAATAAAGTGGACTTTCAGTCATGAAAAATAAAATACTTCATGTTGAAAGCTGCTTTATTTGTCTGCAGCATTCGTCACGCCTCAGGCCGCCTGCAGCAGAACACAATTTTTTTCAATGAGTTTACACCTCTTAGCCAATAGCTGTGCGCCCCAGCTGGCATTATGCCAGATAGCTAGCATGCTATTGGCTAATATCACCTCAGTAATAAAATAGCGTTCTGCTCAGCGTGGCAAACGCTGCAGACAAATAAAGGAACTTTCCGCATGAAGTATTTTATACTTCATGACTGAAACTCCCCTTTATTTGTTGCACTGGTAAATTCTTGCCTTTTACAAACGCTTGGATTTATTATCACTTGAATGTCAGATATATGTAGTAATGTGTAATTTCCTTCAGGTAATTCATTTCTATAATATAAATTATTTCTATAGCATTTTAAGGTGTATTTGAATACACAAGATGTAACAGCAAATACCAGTAATTTAAAGTGTTAAATGAATGGATTGCGTATAAGAGCAAAACATCTGACAATTTGTAATATAAGTAAAATGAGCTTGCTACTACCATGAAGGATACATTGAGATTTCTCTCGTTTTCAAGTATGTCCTGGGATCACAAAACGGGTAAAAGGGTACAATAAAATACAAAAACAATAATAATACACAATACATGCAAACATTTAATATAGAGCAGGTACGAAATATTTAATCAACCATGACAGACACATTCTGTTTTGAGATATGTATAGATGGATCTCTTAAAGGATTTTAGGCTTGGGGAAGTTTTTAAAGTGTGAGGGAGGTCATTCCATAATTGTGGCGCTCTGTAGAAAAAGGAGGATCGAGCTGCTTTCTTTTTGTATTGAGGCAAGGTTATAGGAGGTGGGAATAGCAGGGGAGAGCATTCTGCTCAGGTAGGGTGGGAGCTTCCCAGAAAGGCTCTTAAAGAGAAGACAGGAAAGATGGAGGGTGCGTCTGGATTCCAGCGACAGCCAGTTTAGTTCTTTTAGCATGTCACAATGGTGGGTCCTGTAGTTACATTGTAGCACAAAGCGGCAGAACGAGTTATATAACGTATTTAGTTTATTAAGGTGAGTTTGCGGAGCAGGTGCATATACTATGTCCCCATAATCCAAGATAGGCATCAGCATTTGCTGTACAATCTTTTCCTTTACTGTAGGGCTGAGGCAAGATTTGTTTCTGTACAGGGCACCTAGTTTTGGATAAAGTTTAGAGGCAAGTTTTTCTATGTGGAGTCCAAAAGATAGATTGGGGTCTAACAACATACCTAAGTATTTAAAAGAGTGGACTGCGGTCAGCATGCAATTGGATTTTGTTTTGATGCGAAGATGGGAATTTTGCAATTTTTGTATTTTAGGTCCCATTCCAAAGATCATTGTGACCGTTTTGTCAGTGTTTAGGAAGAGTTTGTTTTTCGAGATCCACTTTTCTACCTCTGTGAACTGGTCTTGGAGCACTGCTTCAAGCTGCGGCAGATCAGATTTGTTTGCATAGATTACCATGTCGTCTGCGTACATGTGTACAGTTGAGGATTTGCAGACATTAGGCAAATCATTTATAAATAATGTGAATAGTAGGGGGCCGAGAATGGAACCTTGGGGAACACCACACGTGACTGGGAGAGGGAGGGAGTCACTGTTAGAGACAGAGACATATTGTGATCGATCCGAGACATATGATTTAAACCAGGTTAATGGGCGATCAGCAATACCAGAGTTTTTTAGTTTGAGAAGTAGTATGTCATGGTCCACTGTGTCAAAAGCCTTTGCAAAATCAAGGAAAATAGCTCCAGTTAGGTCTCCTTGTTCCATGCCAGTTTGGATTTCGTTGCAAACTGTTACGGTTGCCTCCAGGCTGGCTGGAAGTTGGACCGTAGAAAAGGATGCTCCTAGCGCTCACCAAAGGAGCAGCAGCACCGTAGACACTCTAACTACTGCGTAGCCACCATAAGTAATGCAGACTCTATGAACCACCGCTGCTGGGCTGGTATCTCGCCGTCTGCTCTGCGCCCTGGACCTACGACCAGGCTCCAGTAGGTGAACCTCTTCCTTCTGTAGCAATCCCTGTAGCTAAGTATGAAAAACATAGCAATCCCTGTAGTGATATAAGCTGTATCCTACAAACATGAGTCAAAGCTTCAAGTTAGAGGGTCAACATAGGTCTGATGTACTGGAGCACACAGCCTGCTTTTTATTGAGGTTACATGCAAACAGGACACTCTCAGGGGGAGGCATAAAATCCCCCATCACACATTTGATATTAGATAGAGAGACACTCCCTTTGACAGGCCACAACAGCAGATAACATTACACACAAGAAAACAATGCAGTCCACCTTATCAATACTAGTCTGATTAGACAATGGGAAAGTCACTAAACCTAATTAGAGCTGATCCCAGCAAACTTGTATTTAGAATTGAACAAAATTAACTCTTAATGGCACACAATGAAACTGAACCAAGTGGGAGAAAGCCAGGGACAAGTCATTTCACAGGTCTGGGGACATAGTCTTAAAGGGGCATTGTTCATCAAAGTCACAATATGTTCCCAGATGGTTCTTAAAGGGCCATACACACCCAATAAAAGTTAATATGTTCTCAGGGGCACAATCTTCCAGGGGCCATAGTCATGAGGAAGGAGGCTGGCAAATAGGCTTCTCCAAAATCCAGGGAAGCAGGGCAATTTTCCATTTAAAGGGCCAGTTACACATAGCAGTTTGTAACATATCTCCCCTTTTGGAGGGAGACTAACCAGGCACCTGACCTTCTGTCGGTCAGTGCCTAAGTTAGTCTCGCAACCCACCCACAAATAAACATTAGCAGCACAGTAGCCCCCCCCACAATAAGTAGTACTGGCCTGTAGGTTCCAGGTTATAGGATGAAAGGGTAGCATCCTCTGCCTTCCTGGCGCAGCTGGGCAAATAGCTGATGGTACTTGGGGGGCAGAGGCCAGCGGCACTCTGCCCTGGTGCCAGTGCTTCTGCTGGGGTAATTGGGGCATAGTCCTGCCCGGTGGCAAAGGGAACGTGGGGGTCAGTGGGGATTAACATCTCCACTGTTAACCCTGGGCCCAAGTTAGGAGTTAGCTGGGGAGGGGGAGATTGGCTTACCTCCTCCTCCTGATACTCCGGTGGCCGTTGGGAAGGGAGGTCGATGCTCTCCGCTTCCTGTGGAACATGCTGCGGCTGGGGAGAGAGACCGGTTGTCTCCTCTCCCTGGAAGGCACACTCCGGCTGGGGAGGGAGGTTCGATGCTCTCCCCTCCCTGTAGCTGGGTCTGTCGCTGCGGATCTGGGCCGCTTGCCCAGCATCCCTGTAGGGCCGGTAGAGAGACTGCGGTCCCATCTCCACCTGCCTGCTGGGGGTCCTCCCAGGACCAGTCTATGAGGCCTGCTGCCTCTGGTATCTCTGGTTGGGGAAGGAGACTGGTTGTCTCTTCCCTCTGCACAGTATACTGCCGCTGGGGAGGGAGGTCGCTGCTCTCCTCTCCCTTACATACTTCCAGCCGCTGGGGAATGGAGTCTGGGCTCACAATTCCCTGCATATTCCTCTGCTGCTGGGGGACAGGACCAACTGTCTCTGCCCCCTGTAACTCATTTTCTCGCTGGAGAGCAGGTGTCCATACCCCCAAACTCCACAGTTGGCGCTCAAAGGCTCGTGCCGCTTTGTTCTCCGTATCCAATTCCAGGATGATGCGACTGACTACCTCCTGCGCAGGGTCTGGACCATATCGGACTAGCCGCCTCTTTACCTCTGGAACGAAATCCGCGCCCTCATAGCGACGGATCCGGTTGAGGTGCTCTTCACATGGTTCTGACCAGTATCTTGTCAGCTCCATGCTGCTGTAGGTAGGGACGCTGCGCAGTGGCTAGCGTTGCCCTCAATAACTCTCCTACGATACCAGTGCTGTTGTGGTGCTGCTCCTTGCGCTAGGACGCCAATCCCACCGCTGCCGCCAAATGTTACGGTTGCCTCCAGGCTGGCTGGAAGTTGGACCGTAGAAAAGGATGCTCCTAGCGCTCACCAAAGGAGCAGCAGCACCGTAGACACTCTAACTACTGCGTAGCCACCATAAGTAATGCAGACTCTATGAACCACCGCTGCTGGGCTGGTATCTCGCCGTCTGCTCTGCGCCCTGGACCTACGACCAGGCTCCAGTAGGTGAACCTCTTCCTTCTGTAGCAATCCCTGTAGCTAAGGGAGTATGAAAAACATAGCAATCCCTGTAGTGATATAAGCTGTATCCTACAAACATGAGTCAAAGCTTCAAGTTAGAGGGTCAACATAGGTCTGATGTACTGGAGCACACAGCCTGCTTTTTATTGAGGTTACATGCAAACAGGACACTCTCAGGGGGAGGCATAAAATCCCCCATCACACATTTGATATTAGATAGAGAGACACTCCCTTTGACAGGCCACAACAGCAGATAACATTACACACAAGAAAACAATGCAGTCCACCTTATCAATACTAGTCTGATTAGACAATGGGAAAGTCACTAAACCTAATTAGAGCTGATCCCAGCAAACTTGTATTTAGAATTGAACAAAATTAACTCTTAATGGCACACAATGAAACTGAACCAAGTGGGAGAAAGCCAGGGACAAGTCATTTCACAGGTCTGGGGACATAGTCTTAAAGGGGCATTGTTCATCAAAGTCACAATATGTCCCCAGATGGTTCTTAAAGGGCCATACACACCCAATAAAAGTTAATATGTTCTCAGGGGCACAATCTTCCAGGGGCCATAGTCATGAGGAAGGAGGCTGGCAAATAGGCTTCTCCAAAATCCAGGGAAGCAGGGCAATTTTCCATTTAAAGGGCCAGTTACACATAGCAGTTTGTAACACAAACTTTTAGGAGGGCAGTTCTAGTGGAGTGATTCGGTCTAAAACCTGATTGATCAGGGGTCAGATAGTTAGAAAGTTGATAATACTCGCATAATTGCGTATGGACGCATTTTTCTAAGATTTTTGACAATACAGGGAGCAATGATATAGTACGATAGTTAGAAACCAAGGTTAACTCCCCACTTTTATGAATAGGCACCAAGGATTCGTTAATTAGGGTTGCGACAGTCTTAGCAATTGCCGGCGCACTGAGCTTCAACAGCATTGCTGGGATTTGATCAAGTCCTGACTGGTTTTTCATTTTTAGATTATTGAGGTGTTTCTTAACGACATTGAAGGGTACAGGTCTAAAATTTAACTTTTCTATATTGGGTCTTTGCTGTTTTAGTGGGGCCTGATCCACATTTGTAGCTTCAGGACGCATGCCATTTATTAGTTTGTCAATCAGGGTGGTGGAGCATCCGACAAAATAATTGTTAAAGGCATTTGCTACTTCTAAGGGGAGTTGCAGGTTTTGGTTATCCACATTGACAGTGGAGGGTTGGGAGTGGATTGGTGGATTTTGTAAGTTATTTATGAGTTTCCAAAACTTTCTAGGGTTAGATATATTATTGTGCAGATTTTCACAGAAATATTGGGCCTTAGCCAATTTTGTTTGTTTAGTACATATATTTCGCTATTGTCTATATACACAGTGATCATTCATAGAGCCAGTATGCTTGAACTTTGACCACAATGAATCCCGAAATTGGTACATTTGAATGAGGTCAGCTGTGATCCAATTCAAGTGTGCTCCTTTTACTCTCACCTTACACAGCGGTGCATGTAAATTCCAAACTTGTAGGAGTTCAGACTGAAAGAATTCAACTGCAGAGCCTAGATCTGGGATTAGGTTTAATCTGTGCCAGGGGAGGTTCTTGATGTCATTTAGAAATGATTGCAGATTACATTTTTTGAAGGACCTGCTGATTTTAACCTTGGGAGAGGATTTAGTAGCCTTTATTTTGCGCACACAGTACACTAAGCAGTGGTCACTGAAACTGTTAGGGAGAACACCTGCCTCCTGGATTCGATCGGGAGAAGTTGAGAGAATCCAGTCGAGCAGGGTATGATTATGGCTTTTGATGTTTATGCGAGTTGGGGAGGAGATTAATTGCGTTAACTGTAAAGATTTAAACAGCGAGCGACAACTGTTATTTTTTGGATTCAGCCAATCGATGTTAAAATCTCCAAAAACCATAATTTCACTTTTTGGGTTTTGAGTTATGGATTCACTAAGGAGCTGTGCTATGTCCGAAATGGAATGCACAGGGGAGCTAGGTGGGCGGTAGATTCCTGCAACAATGATTGATTTACTGCACGGGATCTCAATTGTGCCAGAAAGGAAATCAAAGGTGGCAGGAGAGCTAGATTTTTGTATGGGGGTGAACTTTGTGGAGTTGTCAACATAAATTACAATGCCGCCTCCTCTCTTTGCTCTGTCAATTCTATGGCATGAATACCCATGTATTGCAATGGCAGAGTCAGGTATTTTTGCAGTTAGCCATGATTCAGAGATCACAATGATTTTTGGCTTGTATTATAAACACCAAGCTTGCAGTGCATCGATTTTTGGAAATAAGCTGCGTATATTACAGTGCACAGGCTAGGAATGGAATTTGCTGGGGGACCAGGGTTAGTATATGGTGTGCTATATGTATGAGGCTTGTTAGAAGGTTTTGGTGAACATTTTAACCAACAATGTGTAATACTCAGTGGAATGTTATTGATTATACAATGCTCAGCTCAACGTAACCATCTTGTAATCTAGACCATAATGTTTAAGACAATTGTTATGTTTTCACCCACATGAAAATCAGGATTCTCAGTGGTTAATGTTTCATGAACATACATTTTGGAGATAAGTTTAATCAAAGCTTGTTTTGGTAGGGGGGGGGGTTCTGGGCAGCGACCAAGATAGGACAAAGCTTATCCGCTGATTATCGCAAAATTTGTCATCCTAGAGTAAACTTGACAAAAATAGCATCTTTGACTTTAAAGGGGATTGTCTCTCATTCTGTTTGTTCTTTTCAGGAACAATTGGACCCCCCCCCCTCCATGGGAATACATCAAGACTACTATCGCAGATCTGATGGCTGCCTTCCCCCTGCCATGTTAAAGGAAAAGGTCAGTGTCTGATTTGCCTTCTACTAGTGCTGGTATATCTGAGTCTCACTTTAAGTGAATTATGTCTGAGGGGGAAGTGTTATCTGATAATCAGGGGGTTTGTCAGACTGTTAATGCTGATCCATCCCCCTCAGTGTATTTATTAAAGACTGGGTTTATTTGCTCTTTGCTTAAAGATGTATTGCTTGCTTTAGAGGTTTCAAATGATACCTATGCTGAGGAGAGTTCTAAGGGTAGTTAGATCCTTATTTTAAATTCCAGGATGTATTATCTGAATTTGCAAGCAGTCCAAAGGTGTTACCTCTACTTTTAAGTCAAAATGAAGGTGCGGCTCCCAGTCCAATACATATGGTAGGGGGCAGGTTGATGCATTTTCAGGATGCATGGTTTCACTCAGATTGAGATCCTTGGGCTCTGAAAATTGTTTCTCAGGAGTATCTGATAGGCTTCAAATTAAAGCCTCCCAGAGACAGATTTTTCCTTTCTAGGGTACCAGAGAACACTGTGAAAGCTCAGGCTTTTCTTCAATGAGTTTCAGATCTGGAATCTATAGGGGTTATAGTCACAGTTCCTCTATCAAAACAAGGGAAGGGGTTTTTATTTAAATCTCTTCATAGTTCCCAAGAAAGAGGGAACTTTTTGGCCTGTTCTAGATTTGAAAATTTTGAACAAGTTTGTCAGGACTCTTACTTTCAGGACAATCCTTCCTTTTATTTGTCAAGGTCATTATATGTTGACCATAGACTTAAAGGATGCTTACATGCATGTTCCAATTAATTTGGATCACCAACAATTTCTGAGGTTTGCCTTTTTAGATAAACATTATTAGTTTTGACCCTTCAATGTCTAGCAACTGCACTGAGAATTTACAAAAATTCTAGGTGTCTTGGTCTCAGTCTTAAGATCTCAGAAGATTTCAGTTTTTCTCTATTAAGACGATATTTTTGGTTCAAACTCCATCTATACTTTTAGCAGAATCTCATGTCAACCTACTCTTGTCATTTCTTCAGCCCCATGGTTGGAAAGTAAATTTGCCAAAGAGTTTTTTTGATTCCTCAGACAACGGTAACTTTTTTTCTGTGTTTTCAAATAGATACAGGCCCCTATTTATCAATCCGCCAACCGCAAATACGCTGGAATTCCGCAGCGTAATTGTGGAGAGCTTGATTCACCTTATTTATCAAAGGCTACAGACCGGCAAAAGTAGAATTTTGTGATGTAACATACGATCTGCCAGTCTCAGTCTGACACAGATCGATGGTTACGTCACTACAGATGTTCCGAATGCAAATTTGGCACTATCTGACTACTTTTGCTAGTTAACAAATTTCTAGCAGGTACGCTAGCCACTATTCCGGCCCAGCGTACCTGGTTTTCAATCCGCCGCCCTGGAGGCGGCGGATGCCATAGGAATCAATGGGAGTCTGAAAACAGTGAAAGCTTATGTTCGCTGCTGCCCGATATCCCATTGATTTCTATGGGAGAATAAAAGTTATGTTTACACCTAACACCCTAACATATACCCCGAATCTAAACACCCCTAATCTGCCGCCCCCTACAATGCCGCCACCTACATTATACTTATTAACCTCTAATCTGCCTCCCCGACACCACCACCACCTACATTATACTTATTAACCCCTAATCCGCCTCCCCGACACCGCCGCCACCTACATTATACTTATTAACCCCTATTCTGCCGCCCCGCCACACCATCTAAATAAAAGTTATTAACCCCTAATCTGCCTCTCCCGACACCGCCGCCACCTACCTAAATTTATTAAGCCCTATCCCGCCGCTCCCGGAGCCCACAGCAACAAAGTTATTAACCCCTAAACCCCTGGCCTCCCACATCACTAGCACTTACTAAACCTATTAACCCCTAAACCTGAACTTCAATCCTATTGGCTGATCCAATCAGCCAATAGGATTGAGCTCGCGTTCTATTGGCTGTTCCAATCAGCCAATAGAATGCCAGCTCAATCCTATTGGCTGATTGCAAAAGCCAATAGGATTTTTTCAACCTTAATTCTGATTGGCTGATAGAATTCTATCAGCCAATCAGAATCTAAGGGACGCCATCTTGGATGATGTCATTTAAAGGAACCTTCATTCCGAAGATGCTGTCGTCAGAAGAGGATTCTCCGCGTCGGATGTCTTGAAGATGGAGCCGCTCCGCGCCGGATGGATGAAGATAGAAGATGCCGTCTGGGTGAAGGCTTCTGCGGGCTTGGATGAAGACTTTGGCTGCTTGGATAAAGACTTCTGCCGGCTTCTTGGAGGATGGATGTCGGATCTTCAAAACTGTAAGTGAATCTATTGGGGTTAGTGTTAGGATTTTTTAAGGTTTTTTTGGGTGGGTTTTAGTTTTAGATTAGGGTTTGGGCTGCAATAGAGCTAAATGCCCTTTTAAGGGCAATGCCCATCCAAATGCCCTTTTCAGGGCAATGGGGAGCTTAGGTTTTTTTAGATTAGGATTTTATTTGGGGGGTTGGTTGTGTGGGTGGTGGGTTTTACTGTTGGGGGGTTGTTTGTATTTTTTATTTACAGGTGAAAGAGCTGATTACTTTGGGGCAATGCCCCGCAAAAGGCCCTTTAAAGGGCTATTGGTAGTTTATTGTAGATTAGGGTTTTTTTTATTTGGGGGGGCTTTTTTATTTTCATAGGGCCCTTAGATTAGGTGTAATTAGTTTAAATCTTTGATAATTTCTTTTTTATTTTTTGTAACTTAGTGTTTATTTTTTTGTGTAACTTACGCCTAGATTTAGAGTTCTGCGTTAGCCATCAAAAGCAGTGTTAAGGGGTCCTAATGCTGCTTTTGGCCGCCCGCTGGTATTTAGAGTCAGCCAGGAAAGGGTCTAACGCTCACTTTCAAGCCGCGACTTTTCCATACCGCAGATCCCCTTACGCCAATTGCTTATCCTATCTTTTCAATGGGATCTTCCTTGGCTGAAGTGAGCGGTAGAGCCTCTACCGACAAGACTCCAGCCGCAAAGAAAGTCAGTAGTTAAGAGCTTTATAGGCTAACGCCGGTTTATAAAGCTCTTAACTACAGTGCTCTAAAGTACACTAACACCCATAAACTACCTATGTACTCCTAAACCGAGGTCCCCCACATCGCCGCCACTATAATAAATATTTTTAACCCCTAATCTGCCGACCGCACACTGCCGCCACCTACATTATCACTATGAACCCCTAATCTGCTGCCCCTAACATCGCCGACACCTACATAATATTTATTAACCCCTAATCTGCCCCCCCCAACGTCGCTGCTAGCTAACTATACTTATTAACCCCTAATCCGCCTCCCCGACACCGCCGCCACCTACATTATACTTATTAACCCCTATTCTGCCGCCCCGCCACACCACCTAAATAAAAGTTATTAACCCCTAATCTGCCTCTCCCGACACCGCCGCCACCTACATAAATTTATTAAGCCCTATCCCGCCGCTCCCGGAGCCCACAGCAACAAAGTTATTAACCCCTAAACCCCTGGCCTCCCACATCACTAGCACTTACTAAACCTATTAACCCCTAAACCTGAACTTCAATCCTATTGGCTGATCCAATTAGCCAATAGGATTGAGCTCGCGTTCTATTGGCTGTTCCAATCAGCCAATAGAATGCCAGCTCAATCCTATTGGCTGATTGCAAAAGCCAATAGGATTTTTTCAACCTTAATTCTGATTGGCTGATAGAATTCTATCAGCCAATCAGAATCTAAGGGACGCCATCTTGGATGATGTCATTTAAAGGAACCTTCATTCCGAAGATGCTGTCGTCAGAAGAGGATTCTCCGCGTCGGATGTCTTGAAAATGGAGCCGCTCCGCGCCGGATGGATGAAGATAGAAGATGACGTCTGGGTGAAGGCTTCTGCGGGCTTGGATGAAGACTTTGACTGCTTGGATAAAGACTTCTGCCGGCTTCTTGGAGGATGGATGTCGGATCTTCAAAACTGTAAGCGAATCTATTGGGGTTAGTGTTAGGATTTTTTAAGGTTTTTTTGGGTGGGTTTTAGTTTTAGATTAGGGTTTGGGCTGCAATAGAGCTAAATGCCCTTTTAAGGGCAATGCCCATCCAAATGCCCTTTTCAGGGCAATGGGGAGCTTAGGTTTTTTTAGATTAGGATTTTATTTGGGGGGTTGGTTGTGTGGGTGGTGGGTTTTACTGTTGGGGGGTTGTTTGTATTTTTTATTTACAGATGAAAGAGCTGATTACTTTGGGGCAATGCCCCGCAAAAGGCCCTTTTAAGGGCTATTGGTAGTTTATTGTAGATTAGGGTTTTTTTTATTTGGGGGGGCTTTTTTATTTTCATAGGGCCCTTAGATTAGGTGTAATTAGTTTAAATCTTTGATAATTTCTTTTTTATTTTTTGTAACTTAGTGTTTATTTTTTTGTGTAACTTACGCCTAGATTTAGAGTTCTGCGTTAGCCATCAAAAGCAGCGTTAAGGGGTCTTAATGCTGCTTTTGGCCGCCCGCTGGTATTTAGAGTCAGCCAGGAAAGGGTCTAACGCTCACTTTCAAGCCGCGACTTTTCCATACCGCAGATCCCCTTACGCCAATTGCTTATCCTATCTTTTCAATGGGATCTTCCTTGGCTGAAGTGAGCGGTAGAGCCTCTACCGACAAGACTCCAGCCGCAAAAAAAGTCAGTAGTTAAGAGCTTTATGGGCTAACGCCGGTTTATAAAGCTCTTAACTACAGTGCTCTAAAGTACACTAACACCCATAAACTACCTATGTACTCCTAAACCGAGGTCCCCCACATCGCCGCCACTATAATAAATATTTTTAACCCCTAATCTGCCGACCGCACACTGCCGCCACCTACATTATCACTATGAACCCCTAATCTGCTGCCCCTAACATCGCCGACACCTACATAATATTTATTAACCCCTAATCTGCCCCCCCCAACGTCGCCGCTACCTAACTACACTTATTAACCCCTAATCTGCCGACCGGACCTCGCCGCCACTATAATAAATGTATTAACCCCTAAACCGCTGCACTTCCGCCTCGCAAACACTATAATAAATAGTATTAACCCCTAATCTGCCCTCCCTAACTTCGCCGCCACCTAACTTCACTACACTTATTAACCTCTAATCTGCCGACCGGACCTCGCCGCTACTCTAATAAAGTTATTAACCCCTAAAGCTAAGTCTAACCATAACCCTAACACCCCCCTAAGTTAAATATAATTTTAATCTAACAAAATAAATTAAATCTTATTAACTAAAGTATTCCTATTTAAAACGAAATACTTACCTGTAAAATAAACCCTAATATAGCTACAATATAACGAATAATTATATTGTAGCTATTTTAGGATTTATATTTATTTTACAGGCAACTTTGTATTTATTTTAACTAAGTACAATAGCTATTAAATAGTTATTAACTATTTAATAGCTACCTAGTTAAAATAATTACAAAATTACCTGTAAAATAAATCCTAACCTAAGTTACAATTAATTAAATAAATTACCTACAAATACATACAATTAAATAAACTAAACTAAATTACAAAAAAACCAAACACTAAATTACAAAAAATAAAAAAAGATTACAAGAATATTAGGCTAATTACACCTACTCTAAGCCCCCTAATAAAATAAAAAGCCCCCCAAAATAATAAAGGTCCCTACCCTATTCTAAATTAAAAAGTAACCAGCTCTTTTAACAGCCCTTAAAAGGGCTTTTTGTGGGGCATGCCCCTAAGTAATCAGCTCTTTTGCCTGTAAAAAAAAATACAACCCCCCCACATTAAAACCCACCACCCACATACCCCTACTCTATCCCAAACCCCCCTTAAATAAACCTAACACTACCCCCCTGAAGATCTCCCTACCTTGAGTCGTGTTCACCCAGCCGGGCACCGATGGACCAAAAGAGGACATCCGGAGCGGCAGAAGTCTTCATCCTATCCGGGTAGAAGAGGACATCCGGACCGGCAGACATCTTCATCCAAGCGGCATCTTCTATCTTCATCCATCCGGAGCGGAGCGGAGCCATCTTCTTCCAGCTGACTCGGATCCATCCTCTTCAACCGACGCCTACTCACCGAATGAAGGTTCCTTTAAATGACGTCATCCAAGATGGCGTCCCTCGAATTCTGATTGGCTGATCCAATCAGCCAATCAGATTGAGCTTGCATTCTATTGGCTGATCGGAACAGCCAATAGAATGCGAGCTCAATCTGATTGGCTGATTGGATCAGCCAATCGGATTGAACTTGAAGATGGCTCCGCTCCGGATGGATGAAGATAGAAGATGCCGCTTGGATGAAGATGTCTGCCGGTCCGGATGTCCTCTTCTGCCCAGATAGGATGAGGACTTCTGCCGCTCCAGATGTCCTCTTTTGGTCCATCGGTGCCCGGCTGGGTGAACACGACTCAAGGTAGGGAGATCTTCAGGGGGGTAGTGTTAGGTTTATTTAAAGGGGGTTTGGGTTAGAGTAGGGGTGTGTGGGTGGTGGGTTTTAATGTTGGGGGGGTTGTATTTTTTTTTACAGGCAAAAGAGCTGATTACTTAGGGGCATGCCCCGCAAAAAGCCCTTTTAAGGGCTGGTAAAAGAGCTGGTTACTTTTTAATTTAGAATAGGGTAGGGACCTTTATTATTTTGGGGGGGGGGGGGTTTATTTTATTAGGGGGCTTAGAGTAGGTGTAATTAGCCTAATATTCTTGTAATCTTTTTTTATTTTTTGTAATTTAGTGGGGTTTTTTTTTTGTAATTTAGTTTAGTTTATTTAATTGTATGTAATTGTAGGCAATTTATTTAATTAATTTATTGATAGTTTAGTGTTAGGTTTAATTGTAACTTAGGTTAGGATTTATTTTACAGGTAATTTTGTAATTATTTTAACTAGGTAGCTATTAAATAGTTAATAACTATTTAATAGCTATTGTACCTAGTTAAAATAAATACAAAGTTGCCTGTAAAATAAATATAAATCCTAAAATAGCTACAATATAATTATTCGTTATATTGTAGCTATATTAGGGTTTATTTTACAGGTAAGTATTTAGTTTTAAATAGGAATACTTTAGTTAATAAGATTTAATTTATTTTGTTAGATTAAAATTATATTTAATTTAGGGGGGTGTTAGGGTTAGACTTAGCTTTAGGGGTTAATACATTTATTAGAGTAGCGGCGAGGTCCGGTCGGCAGATTAGGGGTTAATACTTGAAGTTAGGTGGCGGCGACGTTGGGGGGGGGGGCAGATTAGGGGTTAATACTATTTATTATAGGGTTTGCGGAGTGGGAGTGTGGCGGTTTAGGGGTTAATAACTTTATTAGAGTAGCGGCGAGGTCCGGTCGGCAGATTAGGGGTTAATAAGTGTAGGTAAGGTAGCGGCGACATTGGGGGGGGGCAGATTAGGGGTTAATAAATATAATATAGGGGTCGGCGATGTTAGGGGCAGCAGATTAGGGGTACATAGGTATAATGTAGGTTGTGGCTTTGTCCGGAGTGGCAGATTACGGGTAAATAGTATAATGCAGGTGTCAGCGATAGCGGGGGCGGCAGATTAGGGGTTAATGAGTGTAAGGTTAGGGGTGTTAAGACTCGGGGTTCATGTTAGGGTGTTAGGTGCAGACTTAGAAAGTGTTTCCCCATAGGAAACAATGGGGCTGCGTTGGGAGCTTAATGCTGCTTTTTTGCAAGTGTTAGGTTTTTTTTCATCCCAAACTGCCCCATTGTTTCCTATGGGGGAATCGTGCACGAGCACGTTTTGCCAGCTTACCGCTACCGTAACCATGCTGGTATTGAGGGTTGAAGTGGCGGTTCATTCGGCTCAACGCACCCTTTTTGGAGCCTAACGCAGCCCTTCAGACAACTCTAAATACCAGCGTTGTCTTAAGGGTGCGTTTGGAAAAAAAAGCTGCGTTAGCTACGCGGGTCTTTACATACAAAACTCTAAATCTAGCCGATTGTGTTTGTTATTTTTTGTAACTTAGTTGTTAGTTTTTTGTAACTTTGTAATTTGTTAGTGTAGATTTAAATTATTTGAGTAGGGTTAGGTGTTTAAATATATAATATAGTTAATTTAATTTGTAGTTTAATGTAATTTTAGTTTAAAAGTTAGATTAGATTCATTTTTATTTTAATATGGTTTAATGTAATTCTATTATAATAGTTAGGGTAGATTAATGAATAGTTTAATATAGTTTAATGTAATTTTAGTATAATAGGGTAGGTTAATTATTAATTTAATATAGTTTAATGTAATTTTAAAGGTAAGTTAAAATTTATTATAAGATAGGGATGAGTTAAAATTTAATGTAAAGTTAGCGGGTTGTTAGGTTTAGGGGTTAATAGTTTAATTTAGTTTATGGCGATGTGGGGGGCTGGCGGTTTAGGGGTTAATAACTTTATTTAGTTGCGGTGGGCTCCGGGAGCGGAGGAATAGGGTTTAATAACTTTATGTAGGTGGCGGTGGTGTAGGGGGCAGCAGATTAGGGGATAATAACATAATGTAGGTGGCGGTGGTATAGGGGGTGACAGATCAGGGGTTAATAAGTATAATGTAGGTGGCGGTGGTGTAGGGGGCAGCAGATTAGGGGGTATTAACATAATGTAGGTGGCGGTGGGCTCCGAGAGTGGAGGAATAGGGGTTAATAACTTTATTAGAGTGGTGGCGGGGTCTGGGAGCAGAAGTTTAGGGGTTAATAACTTTATTAGAGTTGCGGCGGGGTCGGGGAGTGGCGGGATAGGGGTTAAACAGTTTAGTATAGTGTGGATGCTTAGTGACAGTATACAAATAAAGCTGGGAAAAAGCCGAAGAGCAGCGAGATCGATGACTATTAGTTAACAACAGTCCGCTGCTCATCGCCCTGTACTTGGTGCGCGGCTTTTTGACAACTTCTTTGTTAAATATGGAGAACGTATTCAGGTCCGCGGCAGCGAAGTTAGGCGATGTCAGGCGAGCGTATTGGTGCCGTTGAATGCAAGTAAGTTGACAGCTTGATAAGTAGGCCTGTAAGTCTCTATGACACTGTCTTGAACAGTGACAATGATGTCAAAATTAATGTCTGCCTGTCTGAATATCGGAATCTTCAGGCTAAGCCTTTTCCGTCAGTAGCTTCCTGTATGGAAATAATAGGTTTAATGGTGGCAGCATCAGATGCAGTGACTTATGCCTGACTGCATTTGAGGCCTCTTCAGCTTTGCATGCTGAATCAGTGAAACAGAGATCTATCCCAGTTTTCACAAATAATTTCTATGAGTCCTCTAGCAATGCAATCTCTCTCATTGTGGTTAGTTCCCCAGCGCATTTTTTTAGGGAGCAAGCTTTGTTTGTCCTCTGTGGACTGTTATTTCGACAGATGCAATTCTGTTTGGCTGGGGTACAGTATGGGGTTCTTGCCTTGCTCAGGGAGTTTGGGTATCTTGGGAGGCGAAGTTGCTCATAAATATTTTGGAACTCAGGACTCTTCTCTTTTGACCACAGTTAAGGATAGAATCCTTCCTTCGGTTTTAGTCAGACAATGTCACAGCTGTGGCATATTTTAATCACCAGGAGGAAACCAGAATATACCTAGCAATAAAAGAAGTTCAGAAAATTTTGGATCGGGCAGAGATCCATCATTGTCATATATCTGCGGTAAATGTTCCAGGAGTGGACAATTGGGTAGCATAATTTCTCAGTCGTCCGACTATCCATCCAGGGGAATGGTTTCTTCATCCAGAATTATTTAGTCAGATTGTGAGTGGGGAATGCCGGAGATAGATCTCATGGCTTTCAGGTTGATCAACAAGCTTCCTCAGTATTTCTCCAGGTCCAGAGATTCAAGGGCTCTGGAGATAGATGCTCTGATGATGCCTTGGTCATTTTAGCTGGCTTATGTGTTTCCTCCTCTGGTATTGTTTCCCAATGTAATAATGAAGATCAGGCTATGGAATACATCAGTGTTTCTCTTTGCTTCAAAGTGGCTATGAAGAGTTTTGGTTTGCAGATCTGCTTCAGATGTCCAGTTGCCTCTTCCTCTAAGAAGAGATCTTCTGTTTCAAGACCTCATTTTCAAATCAGATTTAAAGGGGCATATGTATCAAGCTCCGAATGGAGCTTGATGCCCCGTGTTTCAGGCGAGCCTGCAGGCTCGCCAGAAACAGCAGTTATGAAGCAGCGGTCACAAAGACAGCTGCTCCATAACCTGTCCGCCTGCTCTGAGCAGGCGGACACACATCGCCGGAAATCAACCCGATCAAGTATGATCGGGTTGATTGACACCCCCCTGCTGGCGGCAGAGTCTGCAGGGGGCTCGTGTGAGCTGCTGGTGCAATGCTGAATACGGCGAGCGTATTGCTCGCCATATTCAGCAATGTCTGTCAGACCTGATCCGCACTGTCGGATCAGGTCCGACAGACATTGATAACTAGAGGCCATAATCTCTAATGGCTTGGAAATTGAGTGTATCGTTCTTCGTCAGAGAGGTTTCTAGGTGTCTGTTGTTAATACTCTTGTTCAGTCTGGGAAACCGGTTACTAGAAAGATCTATTATAAAGTTTGGAAAGCTTTTTGTTTTGTTGGTATTCTTGATATTCTTTTAGGATTTCCAGAATTCTTGAGTTTCTTCAGGATGATTTGCAGGAAGGTCTTTCTGCCAGTTCCTTGAAAGGCCAGATTTTGTCCCTCTCTGTTCTTTTCCATAGGAAAATTGCTTATCTTCCAGATGTGCATTGTTTTGTTCTGGCATTATCTAGAATAAAGCCTGTGATTTAACCTATTTCTCCTCTTTGGAATCTTAATTTGGTTCTAGAGGTTATTACAATCTCCTCCTTTTAAACATATGCATAAGGTGGATGTTAAGATTAATTTATTGGTAAGTTTTGTTCCTTTTTTTGCTATTTCCTCTGCCAGAAGAGTGTCTGAATTGTCTGCTCTATCTTGCGATCCTCCTTATCTTATTTTTCATACGGATAAAGCTGTCTTGAGGACTTATTTAGATTTTTTGCCTAGGGTGGTTTTTTCTGATAACTTTAGTAGGGAAATTGTGGATCCTTCTCTTTGCCCTGATCCAAAGACTTCTTAATATTTTGGATGTTGTCAGGGCTTTGAAATATTATTTTTCAGGTAAGCACAAGGGGCAGAAGGTATCTTATGTTGCTCTGGCTTCTTGGATTAAGCAATTAATCCATATGATTTATGTAGAAGCAGGTTAGAATCTTTCTAAAGGTATCATGGATTATTCTACTCGGTCTGTAGCCACTTCCTGGGCATTAAAATTAAGGCTTCTATGGAACAAATTTGCAAGGCAGCTACTTGGTCATCCTTGCATACATTTACTAAATTCTTCCATTTTGATGTTTTTGCTTCATCTGAAGCTTCTTTTAGTAGGAAAGGGTTTCAGGCAGTTGTTTCTGTCTAGGACTCCGTTTTCTGTTTATGGGTGTTTTTTCTTATGGTTTAAAAGGATGTGTAATCCCTTCCTATTTTTTCCCCCATTACTCGTGGTCTCTGTCACAGCTTGGATATTAAGTTCCCAGGGGTAATGGATCGTGGACTCTTATCACCTATATGAAAGAAAACATGATTTATATCTTACCTGATAAATTACTTTCTTTCATGCTGATAAGAGTCCACGAGAACCCACCCCGATTTTTTTTAAATATTTTTTTTATTTATTTTTGGCACATTCTTTTTTACCCCCATTTCCTCTATTTATTTTGCTCTGTTTCATTATTACCTCTGTCAGCTTGGCTATACGTCAAAATAATTACTATAGAGGTGGGAGGATTTTTATAGAGCTCTGAGGTTTTTGGAACCTTTGCCTCCTCCTAGTGGAAGGAAAGGTAATTCCCCGGAGTAATGGATCGTGGACTCTTTCACCATGAAAAAAAGGAATTTATCAGGTAAGATATAAATTATGTTTTTGCACACAATTTTTAACAAATGCTGTATTTAATTTAAAAAAAAAAACATTTAATTTAAAGGTCAAAATTAAACTTAAATTGGTTAGGTAGATCATGACATGTTAAACAACTTTCCAATGTATTTCTATGATGCTTAGTACTCTTAGTATTCTTTGTTAAAGAGTAATTCTAGGTGAGTTTGGGAGCGTGCACATGTCTTTAGCCATCTGACGGCTTTGTTTGCAACAATCTTTATCTTTAGCAATGTTATACGTAGTTGCAAACAGTGCTGTTATAGACTGCTAGAGACATATGCAACTTCTTCAACAAAGAATACCAAGAAAAGAAATCAAATTAATTGGAAACTTGTTAAGAATTGAATGCCCTATCGGAATCATTACAGTTTAATTGTGACTTTACTATCCCTTTAATTAAAAAGACAAAAAAATAGAAGTAGCCAAAGACAAGACTATGCCATGATGGGCTGCGTTTATGTGAAGCTTTGGAGCCCTTGCTCATATGACAATGCAAGAGGTCATTAGTAGGGTTGCCAGGTGTCCAGTATTCAGCCAGAAAGCTGTCCAGTAAAATCTACACAAAAATACCACACGCTTAAATGTCCAGCTTTTTAAAGTCCCCTGAGTGTCAGTTAAAGGGACGTGAAACACATTTTTTTTGCCTTGATGATTCCGATAGAGCATACATTTTTAAACAACTTTGCAAATTACTTCTCTTGTCAATTTTGCTTAATTCCCCTGTTCTCCTTTGTTGAAGGAGCAGCCATGCACTACTGGGAGCTACCTGAACACATTGGCAAGCCAATGACAATAAGGCATTTATGTGCAGCCACCAATCAGCAGCTAGCTCCCACCTCTTGAGCCTACCTAGGTTTGCTTTTGAACAAAGGATACAAGGAGAACTAACCAAATTAGATTAGAAGCAAATTGTTGTAAGTAAAAACTTGTTTAAAATTGCTTTCTCTTTCTGAGTCACAAAGGAAAAATATTTGGGTTTCATGTCCCTTTAAAAGTGAAAGATTCCTCTATTTATAACAACTCACAAATATAGCTCTGAAAGAAGTGACACTATGCAGGCGCTGTTCTGTGTGTTCCTGGTAGCCAAGGAGGGTTAAAAAGTGTTACTGGCAGTCATGTGAGTATTAATTGCTTTATGTGTGTTACTGTCAGTCTATGTGTGTTACTTATAGCCAAAGAGGAGAACATATTTATGTGTGAATTATTAGCAGCCAAACAGATTAAATGACTGCCCAGTTGTGAAATATACATGTTGGCTCAAAGATGGGACCTAAGGTTCTAACTCATAATTAACTTCATGGGAGTGCGCACAATGTTATCTATATAGCACACATGAACTAGCACTGTCTTTGATAGGGCATCCATTGTGTGACTTTTTTTGTGAAGGACAACTAGCAACCCTAGTCAATACACAGCTGCTTTCTAATGTCTCAGTCACTTCTGTCACCTGGGATGATTTACAAATAGTGATGTCGCAAATAGTTCCCGGCGAACATAGCATGTTCGCGTTTGCCGCGGACGGCGAACATATGCGATGTTCGGTCCACCCCCTATTCGTCATCATTGCGTAAACTTTGACCCTGTACCTCACAGTCAGCAGACGCATTCCAGCCAATCAGCAGCAGACTCTCCCTCCCAGACCCTCCCACCTCCTGGACAGCATCCATTTTAGATTCATTTGGAAGCTGCATTCTTTGGAGCTGTTTGGGAGGGATCAGGGGGTCTGATGTGTCAGGTGGGAGGCTGATCTCTACACTAAAGCTAAAATTAACCCTGCAAGCTCCATACAAACTACCTAATTAACCCCTTCACTGCTAGCCATAATACACGTGTGATGCGCAGCAGCATTTACCGGCCTTCTAATAACCAGAAAGCAATGCCAAAGTCATATATGTCTGCTATTTCTGAACAAAGGGGATCCCAGAGAAGCTTTTACAACCATTTGTGCCATAATTGCACAAGCTGTTTGTAAATAATTTCAGTGAGAAACCTAAAATTGCGAAAAAAATTAAGTTTTTTTTTAAATTTGATCGCATTTGGCGGTGAAATGGTGGCATGAAATATACCAAAATGGGCCTAGATCAATACTTTGGGTTGTCTACTACACTACACTTAAAGGGACACTAAACCCAAAATCTTTCTTTCATGATTCAGATAGAGAATACAAATTTAAACAACATTACAATTTACTTCTATTATTTATTTTGCTTCATTTTTTAGATATCCTTAGTTGAAGAAAAAGCAATGCACATGGGTGAGCCAATCGCACAAGGCTTCTATGTGCAGCAACCAATCAGCAGCTACTGAGCATATCTAGATATACTTTTCAGCAAAGAATATTAAGAGAAAAAAACAAATGAGATAATAGAAGTAAATTAGAAAGATGTTTCTCTTTCTAAATCATGAAAGAAAAAATGTGGGTTTCATGTCCCTTTAAGCTAAAATTAACTCTACAAGCTGCCTACATGCTCCCTAATTAACCCCTTCACTGCTGGGCATAAAACACGTGTGTTGCGCACTGGCATTTAGCAGCCTTCTAATTACCAAAAAGCAACGCCAAAGCCATATAAGTCTGCTATTTCTGAACAAAGGGGATCCCAGAGAAGCATTTACAAACATTTATGCCATAATTGCATAAGTTGTTTGTAAATAATTTCTGTGAGAAACCTAAAGTTTGTGAAAAAGTGAACAATTTTTTTTTATTTGATCGCATTTTGCGTTGAAATGGTGGCATTAAATATACCAAAATGGGCCTAGATCAATACTTTGGGTTGTCTACTACACTACACTTAAGCTAAAATTAACTCTACAAGCTGCCTACATGCTCCCTAATTAACCCATTCACTGCTGGGCATAAAACACGTGTGGTGCGCAGTGGCACTTAGCAGCCTTCTAATTACCAAAAAGCAACACCAAAGCCATATAAGTCTGCTATAATGGCATGTCTGGCACACAGTGTTGGGGCAAGGGTCCATCTGACCACTGATACCTGGTCTGCAAAGCATGGTCAGGGCAGGTATATCACCTACACTGTGCACTGTGAAGCGGGCGTAACCCTTACACTACCTGATCGATACAACATCATACCTGATGTTTTAAAGCACGTTGCTCGAAACAATTTAGCAATGTTAGGTGATTTATGGATTAAAACCAGACTCTGCATCAACTATGTAATTTTCCATGGGAGTTTTGCCATGGATCCCCCTCCGGCATGCCACAGTCCAGGTGTTAGTCCCCTTGAAACAACTTTTCCATCACTATTGTGGCCAGAAAGAGTCGCTGTGGGTTTTAAAATTCGCCTGCCTATTGAAGTCTATGGCGGTTCGCCCGGTTCGCTGGTTCGCAAACATTTGCGGAAGTTCGCGTTCGCCGTTCGCGAACCCAAATTTTTATGTTCGCGACATCACTATTTACAAACCCTGCTGTCATGCAATTGGCTGTATGAAAGCAGGGGGCGGGGCTTCACAAGTGATTATGCAATATTAACTTTTGCTAGCAAATGCTACTTCCCTCCCCGTGAACATGCACAGCCAGGTTGTCTGCTCACAGTATAATATTTGTGTCCTAATGTGTCAGGGACTCAACAATGTATTGTTTGAAATGTAAGGGTTGCATGAAAATATTTATAGATCCTGAAAAAGAGAAGGAAATTGATTATTTAACACTTTCACTCAAGTACATTATCATATGCTCCCCCTTGGCGCACACATAACGTACTGCTAATGGTGAGCGTGGGTGAAAATGTCTAAAGGATGTGTCTAAATGTTATAAGCAAAATATCTCTAAAATGCTGCTTTCATTAACAAAAAGTCTATTTGGTAACCATAGAAACATAGATTTTGACAGCAGAACTAAAACCAATAGGCCTATGTAGTCTATTCATTTTTCTGTCTTAAAAGCTCGGGCATCACGTTGCAATCAATTAAACTGCACAGAAGTTTACAACATTATCTTTTTTTGTTTTTGCTTTTTTTTACCTGAAATGAGCAGCATTATTTTCTCACATCAGAGGAAAAAAAGCCATAGATATGTTTTTATCTTTTATATTAATCTTGTTGTCTCATTTTGTCATTTAATATCCTATTTAATTTAAATGTAGAGTTATAAGAACTACAATTCTGCAATGCTTTTACAACTAATTCTACAATATATATATAAATAAAAAGAGATTAACTCTACCATGATACTAGAACAATGCTTTTTATTCCACTTATTAACCACCATGAACAGGCCAGATCTTCAGGTTACAATAATCAATAACTGATTATTTTACCTGTGCACAGTTTTTCCTGGAATTAAACAGTACTTTAAAAGCCTTTATAATTAGTAAATTCATTAAGAACCTTATCTTGATGGTTAAACACCTTTGCCTGATGAATCTGTAGTTATATTTTGACTAAATACACACAGTGTTCTCCTTCAGGAGTCAACTAGACGCAAGTCACCAACAAAACAGCCTACAGGGAACAAAGTAACAATACAGAATTGTGACCTGGCAATCAGCTGTCCTGATCTGTCTCTCCCCACCTCACTTTAACCCTTTTAGAACTAACTCCTACAGAAGCAAGAAAGCCTCCCTAATATAATTAACCCTATCCACAACTACCAATATACCCCCAGAACAATAATCACCAATTACAACTATACATACAGCAATGTAATAACTGCAATTACCCACAGCCCCAACACAAATGCCCTAAATGCAACTACCCACACTACAATTAAAGGGACAGTCAACACCAGAATTGTTGTTGTTTTAAAAGATAGATAATCCCTTAATTACCCATTCCCCAGTTTTGCATAACCAACACAGTTATAATTATACACATTTTACCTCTGTAATTACCTTGTATCTAAGCCTCAGCAGACTGCCCCCTTATTTCAGTTCTTTTAACACTTGCATTTTAGCCAATCAGAGCTGTCTCCATGGTAAATTCACGTGCATGAGCTCAATGTTATCTATATGAAACACGTGAACTAATGCCCTCTAGTGGTGAAAAACTATCAAAATGCATTTAGATTAGAAGCGGCCTTCAAGGTCTAAGAAATTAGCATATGAACCTCCTAGGTTTAGCTTTCAACTAAGAATACCAAGAGATCAAAGCAAAATTGGTGATTAAAGTAAATTGGAAAGTTGTTTAAAATTACATGCCCTATTTTAAACATGAAAGTTTTTTTTGGACTTGACTGTCCCTTTAACTTTAACCTCCCACACATGACCCTGTCTGTCCTGAAATCTTCCAGCTCATCTGTCCAACCTCATGGTGCTGTTACTTGCTTAAAGGGATACTAAACTCACATTTTTTATTTCATGATTCAGATAGAGCATGCAATTTTAACCCCTTAATGACAACTGACGTACCAGGTACGTCATGCAAAAACTAACAGTTAATGACAATAGACGTACCTGGTACGTCAGTTGTCTAACAGAGTGCTGGAAGCGATCACAATCGCTTCCAGCAGCTCTGAGGGTATTGCAGTGATGCCTCGATATGGAGGCATTCTGCAATACCTCTTTACAAGCCTCCGATGCAAAGAGAGCCACTCTGTGGCCCTCTCTGCACCGGTAGCAATGGTGCCGTTGTCCGGATGGGAGCGCACGTGCACGGGGGCGCGCGTGCACATGGGGGGCGTGCACGGGGGGCTTGGGTGTGCGCGGGGCGCACGTGCACGCATTAGCCACACTGACACCAATGAGGGCAGAAAGGGAGAAAAAAGTAAAATAAAAAAATTAAATATAAAAGGATCTGGGAGGGGGTGGGGGTATTGTGGGGGGGCTGCTACACTACAGAAAGAGTTTTACTTAAGATGGCGGGGACAAATGTGGGGTGGGGGAGGGAAGAGAGCTGCTTGGGAGGGATCAGGGGGTGGGATGTGTCAGGTTGGAGGCTGATCTCTAAAATTAACCCTGCAAGCTCCCTACAAGCTACCTAATTTAACCCCTTCACTGCTGGGCATAACTCACATGTGGTGCGCAGCAGCATTTAGCGGCCTTCTAATTACCAAAAAGCAACGCCAAAGCCATATAAGTCTGCTATTTCTGAACAAAGGGGCTCCCAGAGAAGCTTTTACAACAATTTCTGCCATAATAGCACAAGCTGTTTGTAAATAATTTCAGTGAGAAACCTAAAATTGTGAAAAATTTAAATTTTTTATTTGCTCGCATTTGGCGGTGAAATTGTGGCATAAAATATACCAAAATGGGCCTAGATCAATACTTGGGGTTGTCTACTACACTACACTAAAGCTAAAATTAACCCTACAAGCTCCCTACAAGCTCCCTAATTAACCCCTTCACTCCTGGGCATAAAACACGTGTGGTGCGCAGCGGCATTTAGCGGCCTTCTAATTACCAAAAAGCAACCCCAAAGTCATATAAGTCTGTTATTTCTGAAAAAAGGGGATCCCAGAGAAGCATTTACAACCATTTGTGCCATAATTGCAGAAGCTGTTTGTAAATAATTTCAGTGGGAAACCTAAAGTTTGTGACAAAATTTGTGAAAAAGTGAACTTTTTTTTTTTATCGCATTTGGCGGTGAAATGGTGGCATGAAATATACCAAAATGGGCCTAGATCAATACTTTGGGTTGTCTTCTAAAAAAAAATATATACATGTCAAGGGATATTCAGGTATTCCTGACAGATATCAGGGTTCCAATGTAACTAGCGCTAATTTTGAAAAAAAAGTGGTTTGGAAATAGCAAAGTGCTACTTGTATTTATTGCCCTATAAATTGCAAACAAAGCAAAGAACATGTAAACATTGGGTATTTCTAAACTCAGGACAAAATGTAGAAACTTTTTAGCATGGGTGTTTTTTGGTGATTGTAGATGTGTAACAGATTTTGGGGGTCAAAGTTAGAAAAAGTGTGTTTTTTTTCCATTTTTTCCTCATATTTTATAAATTTTTTTTTAGTAAATTATAAGATATGATGAAAATAATGATTAGTTTAGAAAGTCCATTTAATGGCGAGAAAAACGGTATATAATATGTGTGGGTCCAGTAAATGAGTAAGAGGAAAATTACAGCTAAACACAAACACTGCAGAAATGTAAAAATAGCCATTGTCGAAAAGAACCTTCAATAATCCGCCGATTATTGGCTGTAAACAGCAAAAACAAAGACTTATTTATAGATTACACCACAGACCAGGTGTCTGGGACTCAATATCCTCTTATATTGCTGTATTAATGACATAGGGGACACAGTTCGGAGTAAGGCCTGAGGCGGCGGCCTATCGCCAGGTTTCCACCCTCCCCCCGGGAAGAGCCGGGTTATCAGTGCTGCCGGAGACCATCGGCTTACTGAGTCTCTTCACCATTCATAATCTACTGGGACTTATTTAACTGACAACATCTTAGAATCACAATAATAGTAGGCAGCGTGCAGAATTCTTCTATTATACCTCCCTTAACAAAGATCACTATGGGAGAATCAGAACTGTATCATCACCTACTACCATCTCTGGAAAAGCTGGAGAAAATCTTTGAGAAGCTGCTCGACAGGGCCCCATACGACTACTTACTGAACAAACTCTGCTCCTCCGATGCAACGAGCAGCCAGAGAGAAAGAACCTTAGCAACCCGCAATCAAAATGGCGGAGGCTCTATAGCACCCAACAGCGCTCCTCGGAAAAACTACGCAGGGCGCCACAGCCTCATACCCTGCCACGGAGACCCGCATCTACCAAAGGACTCTAGATCCAATCCGGAACGCAAGCCTACCATGAAAGCAGAGCTAGCTCCGATCTGGGGATCACTACCCGACACCACCCTCTCCGCAGGCACCGGCACTTGTTAGATGGCACAGCAGACCAGTTGGAAGCTCCAAGCCGGATAAAACAACAAAGATTAACCTGGGTGACATGGCCGATACTCTTATGCAACAAGAAGTTATACAGAAGGGCTCTGTGCATACCCATGGAGTCGAAAAGATTATCCTTTCAGAGACCTTGCAACATGCGCTAAAGATGACAAAGAGACTGTCCGCTATGTTCTCAGATCTGGGGCCTAACAAAACGGATGGACACAGATGGCGGAGACCGGTATCTACTACAGGTGGGGGCATAAGACTTTCTCATTGGGATGACCAGTTCCCAGTAGTAGGAGAGGGGTAGGCTGCAGATGCCCCTCTCGGACGATATATCCTTGTCCAGCCTGACCCCACAGAAGACTATGGCTTTTCCCCGTTATATATGTTAAAAATTTCTTATGCAAAGTTCTCTAATTCTCTAGCTTTATTTTTAAGACTCTAGGGGTATGGGAAGTTATCCTTTCATTAGAGACTAAATAAGTTTAATTATATGATAGAGCACGGCACTGTGTTAATTAGTATTGCTGTGTGTTTGTTCTGCCATTTCCAAAGAATTTAAATATGAAATGTTGTGTTGTAGGGTTTATGTAAGCAAACTCTCCCTTGCAGCTCAATTTCTGTTCTTATTTTTACTGTATATTTAGCACCGGAGGATTACTAACTTTAGAACTACTTATAGAGACTGCTGCTCTTTAACATATTGGTTAGCTTTGATAGACTGTTCAAGGCGTGATCTCCCTCCCCTCCGTGAGGCCTGCGGCGGGTGGGATAGCTTAAAAACTTAATAAGGCAGCAGCCATATATACCAATCCTTCTACCCCCATGCCGGGGTTATAGCTCACAATGCATTTATATGCTTTATCTTTAATTTCCCACAAAGTCTCACACACCAAAATACATTATGTTGTTGCACATTTATCTTTAATGCCCAGCACCAATCTCAATTTTTATCAAATTCCTAGTATAATCTAAGCTACACCCTTAAAGGTTTTAAGATATATATCTCAAATGGTCACTGTTCTCTTTTTTCCTTCTCCCATACACACTTCCCCCTCCTCCAGTTCCTATTGCTCTCCCCCCCCAGCTCCTTTTGTTCTTCCTATTTCTTATTTTACTGTTTTTTTGCTCCGAGTTCCCAGTACTATCTTTATCAACCCTAGTAACTAGATCCATGAGCGGTCTATTCAACTAAGAATGGGAACCAAAGGGAAATACACTGATTCACAGCACATGGCTATAACTCTTTTTCTTGTTGCACTTCACCAATAATGATTAAGTATACGCTGTGTTCTCTCAAAGCCTGTATAATGTACTACAATGGCGATGTTTTACTTCTTTTCTGGTGTATAATCTGTACATTCAATTCATGACGTGTATTGTTATTTATAACTTAAATAAAGCTCTTTTGAAAATTAAAAAAAAAAAAAAAAAAAAAATAGCCATTGTCAATAAGGGTAAGAAAATTGAAATTGGTCCGGTCATTAAGGGGTTAAGCAACTTTCTATTATACTCCTATTATCAGTTTGTATTCGTTCTCTTGGTATCTTTTATTTGGAAAGCAGGAATGAATGCTTAGGAGCCGGCCCATTTTTGGTTCAGAACCTGGGTAGCGCTTGCTGATTGGTGGCTAAAGGGACAGTCTTGTCAAAATTAAACTTTCATGAGTCAGATAAGGCATGCAATTTTAAAAAACTTTCCAATTTACTTTTTTCATCAAATTTGCTCTGTTCTCTTGGTATTCTTTGTTGAAAGCTAAATCTAGGTAGGCTCATATGCTAATTTCTAAGCCCTTGAAGACAGCCTTTTATCTCAAGGCATTTTGACAGTTTTTCACTGCTAGACAGTGATAGTTCATGTAGATAACAATGTGCTCACTCCCGTGCAGTTATTTATGAGTTAGCACTGATGCAAGTCTGTAAAAAATAACTGAAATAAGGGGGTAATCTGCAGAGGCTTAGATACAAGGTAATCACAAGGTATAAAGTAGAATAATATAACCATTTCGGTTATGCAAAACTGGGGAATGGGTAATAAAATAATTATCTATCTTTTTAGACAATAAAAACTCTTGTGACATATACTTTTTAGCCTGAGGAAACAGCTCTGAGTTAGCTGAGAAACGCGTTGCTTTTTACAATAAAGTTTTAAATAAATATACACTTGTTTTATTTTTGGTATACACCTTTGAGCATATACGTTGTTTTTGCTGTTACTGGCCATCAGAGGATTTCACTGGTTTGCCGGGAGTTTCCAGTCTACTGTTTGGTCCCAGTTTGCTGTTAGTGCACCTGGAGGTGCATTGGATCCTGAACTCACTACAAACTTCTCCAAGGACTTCTAATTGGGTATCTGCCACAACTCTACAGTGAGCTGGACCACTGCAAGGCTCCGGCCTGCACCATTAGCACCGCAGGGTGCGCTTCACTTGTGAGTAAATATCTGGACCTGTGTCTATTGTAGCTGTTTGTTCCCACAGTACTAGGCCATGTTGGCGACTCCCCCTTTGGATTCACCTGTTTTGGAATCTCTTTTCCAATTTCATTGCTGGACATTGTTTGGTATATATAGTATACGTTGTGTGGTATTAATACTGTTCACATTATTTTTTGTTTATCTTTGCTATCTGTATTCTGGGTTTAGGAGGTGCCCCCTAAGGGTGTGGTACATGTTGGCTATTACCACACTCCCACTACTATTTCAAAAACTCTAGAGTAGACTGTCCCTTTAACATCCAGTGGATTACCGGCAAGTTTTGCCAGGGGACCAGTATAAACACACATTTTGACAAGTGATACTTTATAGTTATGATAATAAACATTTATATACTAATACACACAACACTCATAAATAAACATGCTGCACTGTATAACATATATGATGACCTGTATAATGATGTTGAGGGTTTATAACAAAACAGAACAGGATGCACTATGTAATGATGATAGGTGCCTATACACTGATAACATATATAGTGCACAATATAATAATGTTGAGGGTTTATAACAAAACAGAACAGGATGCGCTGTGTAATGATTATGGGTGCCTATACACTGATAACATATATGATGACCTGTATAATGATGTTGAGGGTTTATAACAAAACAGAACAGGATACACTGTGTAATGATTATGGGTGCCTATACACTGATAGCATATATGATGCACTGTATAATGATGTTGAGGGTTTATAACAAACAGAACAGGATGCGCTATGTAATGATGATGGGTGCCTATACACTGATAACATATATAGTGCACAATATAATAATGTTGAGGGTTTATAACAAAACAGAACAGGATGCGCTGTGTAATGATTATGGGTGCCTATACACTGATAACATATATGATGACCTGTATAATGATGTTGAGGGTTTATAACAAAACAGAACAGGATGCACTGTGTAATAATTATGGGTGCCTATACACTGATAACATATATGATGCACTATATAATGATGTTGAGGGTTTATAACAAACAGAACAGGATGCCCTGTGTAATGATAGTGGAGCCTATAGAGTGATAACATATATGATGCACAGTATAATAATGATGAGGGTTTATAACAAACAGAACAGGATGCACTGTGTAATGATTATGGGTACCTATACACTATTAACATATATGATGCACTGTATAATAATGTTGAGGGTTTATAACAAACAGAACAGGATGTGCTGTGTAATTATTATGGGTGCCTATACACAGATACCATATATGATGCACTGTATAATGATGTTGAGGGTTTATACACTAACAAACAGAACAGGATGCGCTGTGTAATGATTATGGGTGCCTATACACTAATAACATATATGATGCACTGTATAATGATGTTGAGGGTTTATAACAAACAGAACAGGATGCCCTGTGTAATGATAGTGGAGCCTATACACTGATAACATATATGATGCACAGTATAATAATGATGAGGGTTTATAACAAACAGAACAGGATGCGCTGTGTAATGATTATGCGTGCCTATACACTGATAACTTATATGAGGCTGTCATGTCTCCAGGTACATAAAAAATAGATTTGTAGCTTTTTCCAATATTTAACAAATATAGCTTTGAATAAGTTAAACTCATGGAATAAAGCAACTTAATATTAGTAATTGAAAATGATTTGTGTAAATAAAAAATAATACAGAGTGGGAAATCTGAGGAGAAAGATTCTTGAAGTAAACTCACTCAGAATAATATTTGTCATACAAGAAACAGGCTGTATTAATGACAAAAAATAATACACTCTGTGCGCACAAGAGAAAAATAGGAGACAAAATGGTGAGCAAAAAGATAGAAAAATAAGTATCCGCTATATATGAGATGTAAACTTGAATTAACAAAATATACTTTGTAAGTTACAAGATGATCTTACTTGAGGCAAAAACAGTTTATGAGCTGAAGAAGTTTGTACCTGATCGGAGACTGAAATGTATCGAAGACACAGCTGGGAAGCAGCGTTAATGATTATGCAGCGTTCACTGAACAGGTCAGAGAGGAGAAGGCTGCAAGATGTGAGTGCTGTACGGCTCCTGTGATACAGCGTGTGAGATGACGTCACAGATTCAGGCTGTAAATTACGGCAAGGGATAAATACCTTGGAGAAGTAAGTTTTGGAAGATATAATCACTTGAGATACACTTTGAAAGTGAAAACTTGATCCAACGTAGATGATTCTCAAAAATTAGTTAAAGGCTTGAAAAAGTAGAAACGGAGGAACAGGAAGTTCTCCAGAAACACAACTTCAATAATCAAGCATTAAACAGGTGTGTCTGATATCCTTTTATAGGTGAATAGTAAAGGTGGACAAAGGGATTTAAGGTGGAATCATGACAGATCCCCCGTCTCAAGGCGAACCTCCTGGGAGCAGAGACCCAGGTTTGGAAGGGTTGTGAAGATGAAATTCACGTAAGAGCTCTGGAGCGTGAATATCACGTAGAGGAATCCAAGAGTCTTCTTCAGGACCATATCCCAACCAACGGACCAGATATTCAACCCGTCTCCAACGTTTGCGGGAATCCAAGATCTTTTCCACCTCGAATTCAGACTGATCTGCACACAAATCCGCATCAGAGGAATCATTCCCGGGTAGTGAGTCTAGTGTACCAAAATAAGGTTTCAAGAGAGACACATGGAAGGAAGGATGAATCCGTAGATGAGCTGGCAAATGGAGAACGACTGCATTAGGATTCAGGATTTTCTTAATTTTGAAGGGACCTATAAATTGGGTTGCCAATTTTTTGCAGGGAACTTTCAGTTTTATATTTTTCGTGGATAACCATACACGATCTCCAGGTTTATATGATGGGGGAGGTATATGTTTCTTGTCAAAATAAAACTTTTGTTTATCTTTTGCAGTCTCCAGATGTTTTTTCAATAAAGGTATGGAGTTTTTCAGTTCAGTAATATATTCGACAGCATAGGGAGAAGATGAGGTGATGTTAGAAGTGGGTATTGTTCTCGGATGATAACCATAAGAAGCATAAAATGGTGTCATTTTAGTAGAAGTGTTAATCGAATTATTATAAGCGAATTCCGCCATTGGTAGCCAGTCTGACCAATCATCTTGAACTTGAGATATATAACACCGAAGATACTGCTCTAATGTTTGATTTAGTCGTTCTGTCAAACCGTTAGACTGCGGATGAAAAGCTGTTGTGAATCTGGGGGTGATCTTCAATAGACGACACAATTCCCTCCAGAATCTGGAGGTGAATTGAGTTCCCCTATCTGTAACTATTGAAAGTGGTAGACCATGTAATTTTACGATATGGTTAATGAAACAGGTAGCAGTGGTTGTTGCAGAGGGTATCTTCTTAAGTGGAATGAAATGTCCCATACGAGTAAGGTGATCAACGACTACGAGGATACAGGTATAATTCTTCGAAGGTGGTAACTCTACAATGAAATCCATTGATATCATATGCCAAGGAGTGTCAGGTATTGGCAGAGGAGTCAACAAACCGAATGGTTTATGCGAAGGTCGTTTGGTTCGGGAACAAACTTGGCAGTCAGTGATATGGCTACAAATATCTTGTTTCATTTTCGGCCACCAATATTCTCTATTCAACAATTCATGGGTTTTAGTAATACCCGGATGTCCTGCTAATGGAAGATTATGGAAATGATGAAGTAATTGTTTTCTTAATGTTGGTGGTACATACAGAAGTTTGTGATAATGATATAAACCAGTCTTTGAATCTTTAGTACAGATTGAAGGGATTGTGGAATCTTTGAGTTGAGCATGTAGTAGATCAGAATGGAATGAGGTAATAGAGGCTAAGAATCTGTGAGTGGGTATGATATTTTGTGCCTCTTCCTTTTCAGGTACATTCTGAAAAGTTCTGGATAGAGAGTCTGCTTGAGTGTTTTTTGATCCTGGACGGTAGTGGATGAGATAGTTAAAGCGATCTAGAAAAAGGGACCATCGGACCTGATGTGAAGATAAAGTTTTGTTTTTCTTTAGGTACTGTAGATTCTTGTGATCTGTAAGTACTAAAAAAGGTTTGGATGTGCCTTCAAGAATATGCCTCCAATGTTCCATGGCAACTTTTATTGCCAAAAGTTCTAGGTCACCCACAGAGTAATTCCTTTCTGCTGGAGTCAAGAGTCGGGAATAAAAGGCAACAGGATGGTTAACTTGTGATCCAATACGTCGTTGAGACAAAATTGCCCCAACACCAACATTTGAAGCATCAACTTCCAAGGTAAAATCTGCATCTGGATCAGGAAGTTGTAAGATGGGAGCTGAAGTAAAACATTTTTTCAGATGTTCGAAAGCTTCTTGTGCTTCAGTAGTCCAACAAAATTTAATTTTTCCTGTCAATTTAGTTAAGGGTTGAACTATGGAAGAATACCCCTGAATAAATCTTCTGTAAAAATTGGAGAAACCAAGAAACTTTTGGAGAGATTTTAAATTGGTAGGGACAGCCCAATCCAAAACAACCTTTATTTTGTCAGGATCCATTTCTATGCCAGTTGGGGAGATGATGTAACCCAGAAATTTGATTGTCTTTACATGGAATTGACATTTCTCTAATTTAGCATAAAGATGATGCTCTCTTAACCTCATTAAAACCCATCGTACGTGTTTGATGTGATCAGTTATGTTCTTAGAATAAATTAAAATGTCATCTAGATATATCACTACGCAGATATCTAATAAATCCTTGAATATCTCATTTATAAAAAACTGAAAAGTTGCTGGAGCATTTGTCAAGCCAAAAGGCATGACATTGTACTGATATAAGCCATAACGAGTTTTAAAAGCTGTTTTCCACTCATCCCCTTTCCTTATGCGTATGAGATTATACGCACCTTTCAAATCTAGTTTGGTAAAGATTTGAGCATCAGTTAATCTTTCTAAGAGTTCAGGGATGAGTGGAAGTGGGTAGCGATTTTTTACTGTAATTTCATTTAAACCCCTGTAATCTATAATAGGACGTATAGTACCATCTTTATTGGTCACAAAAAACATTCCAGCTGCTGCTGGAGAAGTGGAAGTGGATATAAACCCTTTTCTTAAATTTTCATCGAGATATTCTCTAAGGTATTGTAATTCTTTATTAGACATAGGATATATTTTACCAAAAGGTATGGTGGTATTAGGTTTAGTGTCTATAGGACAATCGAATGGCCTGTGTGGTGGTAGATTTTCTGCCTCTTTAAGATTAAACACATCTGAAAACTCAAGGTATTCTGGGGGTAATTGAGGTTGTATGTGGTTTATAGAGATTGTAGGGTAGCAAGTATTGGTACAGTACTGAGATGTATATTGTATATTATTGGTTACCCAATCAATACTTGGATTATGCAGCTGCAACCAAGGGTATCCTAAAATGATAGGATGGATAGAGTTAGGTAGTATATCGAATGTGATATATTCAGTATGTCCATTACCTGTAGTAGTGAGTAGTGGAATAGTGTGGTGTGTTATTGGACCTTTTAAATGAGTGGAACCATCAATAACTTTGACAAGAATAGGGAATTGCTTTAACACTCTGGGTATTTTATTTTTTGTAACATAAGTTTGATCCATGAACATGCCAAACGCCCCTGAATCAATCATGGCCTCATTCAGCAGAAGATGTTGATCCCACTGCAAAGACAATGAAATGGTTAAGTGTGATATCATTTTAGAATTAATTTGAGGGTTAACTATCAATATCTTACCCCTCTTCTGGCGTATTAGAGTTGGACAAGTGGACACTGTGTGGTCTTTGTTTCCACAGTACATACAAAGATTTAAACTTCTTCTTCTTTGTTTTTCTTCATATGTTAGAGGACCCTTAATTGTGCCAATTTCCATAGGTACAGGACTTGAAGATGGTTGTTGTACATGTGGTTGATAGTACTTCTTTGGATATGGTTCAGGTGGTACCTTTTCAGCACGGCGTTCCCTGAATCTCCTATCCATTGAAATAGAGATCTTTATGAGAGACTCAAGTGTGTCTGGGAACTCAATACGAGATAACTCATCTTTCAAATGTTCTGATAGTCCCAGACGAAACTGGTTGCGTAGAGAGACTGAGTTCCACTGAGACTCCGTAGCCCACAGTTGAAACTCAGCGACGTAGTCCTCAACTGGCCGTTTGCCCTGCTTAAGTGTTCTTAAGTTATTTTCAGCAGTGAGTTGGGTGTTGCGGTCCTCATACAATAAAGCCATTGCGTTAAAGAAATCTTCCAGTGAACCTAAAATGGGATCATTAGTCTCAAAAAATTTGTCAGCCCATAATCTGGGTTCCCCACTTAAATATGAGATCACAGTACATACTTTTACTCTATCAGAATAATATGTTTTAGGTTTCATAGAGAACATGAGTAAGCATGCATTGCGAAATTCACGGAAGCGAGTGCGTACACCAGCAAACACACTTGGTGGGTTAATCTTTGGTTCAGGGTGTTCAGCTGCCTTTTGTGAAATAAGGTCATTCATAATACTTTTCAAAGTGTTGTTTTCATTTTTTAATTCTGTTAAACCCTGAGCTAATAACTCCACCTTTTGATTTAAACTGGTTATTTCATTTGCCATTGCTGCAGGATCTATGTTTAAGAGTAACTTTATATATTTTTATGGCTTGATTATTCTGTCATGTCTCCAGGTACATAAAAAATAGATTTGTAGCTTTTTCCAATATTTAACAAATATAGCTTTGAATAAGTTAAACTCATGGAATAAAGCAACTTAATATTAGTAATTGAAAATGATTTGTGTAAATAAAAAATAATACAGAGTGGGAAATCTGAGGAGAAAGATTCTTGAAGTAAACTCACTCAGAATAATATTTGTCATACAAGAAACAGGCTGTATTAATGACAAAAAATAATACACTCTGTGCGCACAAGAGAAAAATAGGAGACAAAATGGTGAGCAAAAAGATAGAAAAATAAGTATCCGCTATATATGAGATGTAAACTTGAATTAACAAAATATACTTTGTAAGTTACAAGATGATCTTACTTGAGGCAAAAACAGTTTATGAGCTGAGGAAGTTTGTACCTGATCGGAGACTGAAATGTATCGAAGACACAGCTGGGAAGCAGCGTTAATGATTATGCAGCGTTCACTGAACAGGTCAGAGAGGAGAAGGCTGCAAGATGTGAGTGCTGTACGGCTCCTGTGATACAGCGTATGAGATGACGTCACAGATTCAGGCTGTAAATTACGGCAAGGGATAAATACCTTGGAAAAGTAAGTTTTGGAAGATATAATCACTTGAGATACACTTTGAAAGTGAAAACTTGATCCAACGTAGATGATTCTCAAAAATTAGTTAAAGGCTTTAAAAAGTAGAAACGGAGGAACAGGAAGTTCTCCAGAAACACAACTTCAATAATCAAGCATTAAACAGGTGTGTCTGATATCCTTTTATAGGTGAATAGTAAAGGTGGACAAAGGGATTTAAGGTGGAATCATGACAGAGGCACTGTATAATGATGTTGAGGGTTTATAACAAACAGGACAGGATGTGCTGTGTAATGATTATGGGTGCATATACACTGATAACTTATATGATGCACTGTATAATGATGTTGAGGGTTTATAACAAACAGAACAGGATGCGCTGTGTAATGATTATGGGTGCCTATACAATGATAGCTTTTATGATGCACTGTATAATGATGTTGAGGGTTTATAACAAACAGAACAGGATGAGCTGTGTAATGATTATAGTGCCTATACACTGATAACATATATGATGCACAGTATAATAATGCTGACGGTTTATAACAAACAGAACAGGATGCACTGTGTAATGATTATGGGTGCCTATACACTGATAGCATTTATGATGCTTGTATAATGATGTTGAGAGTTTATAACAAACAGAACAAGATGCCCTGTGTAATGATAATGGTGCCTATACACTGATAACATATATGATGCACAGTATAATAATGCTGACGGTTTATAACAAACAGAACAGGATGTGCTGTGTAATGATAATGGTGCCTATACACTGATAACATATATGATGCACAGTATAATAATGCTGATGGTTTATAACAAACAGAACAGGATGCGCTGTGTAATGATTATGCGTGCCTATACACTGATAACTTATATGATGACCTGTATAATGATGTTGAGGGTTTATAACAAAACAGAACAGGATACACTGTGTAATGATTATGGGTGCCTATACACTAATAACATATATGATGCACTGTATAATGATGTTGAGGGTTTATAACAAACAGAACAGGATGCCCTGTGTAATGATAGTGGAGCCTATACACTGATAACATATATGATGCACAGTATAATAATGATGAGGGTTTATAACAAACAGAACAGGATGCGCTGTGTAATGATTATGCGTGCCTATACACTGATAACTTATATGAGGCACTGTATAATGATGTTGAGGGTTTATAACAAACAGGACAGGATGTGCTGTGTAATGATTATGGGTGCATATACACTGATAACTTATATGATGCACTGTATAATGATGTTGAGGGTTTATAACAAACAGAACAGGATGCGCTGTGTAATGATTATGGGTGCCTATACAATGATAGCTTTTATGATGCACTGTATAATGATGTTGAGGGTTTATAACAAACAGAACAGGATGAGCTGTGTAATGATTATAGTGCCTATACACTGATAACATATATGATGCACAGTATAATAATGCTGACGGTTTATAACAAACAGAACAGGATGCACTGTGTAATGATTATGCGTGCCTATACACTGATAACTTATATGAGGCACTGTATAATGATGTTGAGGGTTTATAACAAACAGGACAGGATGTGCTGTGTAATGATTATGGGTGCATATACACTGATAACTTATATGATGCACTGTATAATGATGTTGAGGGTTTATAACAAACAGGACAGGATGTGCTGTGTAATGATTATGGGTGCATATACACTGATAACTTATATGATGCACTGTATAATGATGTTGAGGGTTTATAACAAACAGAACAGGATGCGCTGTGTAATGATTATGGGTGCCTATACAATGATAGCTTTTATGATGCACTGTATAATGATGTTGAGGGTTTATAACAAACAGAACAGGATGAGCTGTGTAATGATTATAGTGCCTATACACTGATAGCATTTATGATGCTTGTATAATGATGTTGAGAGTTTATAACAAACAGAACAAGATGCCCTGTGTAATGATAATGGTGCCTATACACTGATAACATATATGATGCACAGTATAATAATGCTGACGGTTTATAACAAACAGAACAGGATGTGCTGTGTAATGATAATGGTGCCTATACACTGATAACATATATGATGCACAGTATAATAATGCTGATGGTTTATAACAAACAGAACAGGATGCGCTGTGTAATGATTATGGGTGCCTATACACTAATAACATATATGATGCACTGTATAATGATGTTGAGGGTTTATAACAAACAGAACAGGATGCCCTGTGTAATGATAATGGTGCCTATACACTGATAACATATATGATGCACAGTATAATAATGCTGACGGTTTATAACAAACAGAACAGGATGTGCTGTGTAATTATTATGGGTGCCTATACACAGATACCATATATGATGCACTGTATAATGATGTTGAGGGTTTATACACTAACAAACAGAACAGGATGCGCTGTGTAATGATTATGGGTGCATATACACTGATAACTTATATGATGCACTGTATAATGATGTTGAGGGTTTATAACAAACAGAACAGGATGCGCTGTGTAATGATTATGGGTGCCTATACAATGATAGCTTTTATGATGCACTGTATAATGATGTTGAGGGTTTATAACAAACAGAACAGGATGAGCTGTGTAATGATTATAGTGCCTATACACTGATAACATATATGATGCACAGTATAATAATGCTGACGGTTTATAACAAACAGAACAGGATGCACTGTGTAATGATTATGCGTGCCTATACACTGATAACTTATATGAGGCACTGTATAATGATGTTGAGGGTTTATAACAAACAGGACAGGATGTGCTGTGTAATGATTATGGGTGCATATACACTGATAACTTATATGATGCACTGTATAATGATGTTGAGGGTTTATAACAAACAGGACAGGATGTGCTGTGTAATGATTATGGGTGCATATACACTGATAACTTATATGATGCACTGTATAATGATGTTGAGGGTTTATAACAAACAGAACAGGATGCGCTGTGTAATGATTATGGGTGCCTATACAATGATAGCTTTTATGATGCACTGTATAATGATGTTGAGGGTTTATAACAAACAGAACAGGATGAGCTGTGTAATGATTATAGTGCCTATACACTGATAGCATTTATGATGCTTGTATAATGATGTTGAGAGTTTATAACAAACAGAACAAGATGCCCTGTGTAATGATAATGGTGCCTATACACTGATAACATATATGATGCACAGTATAATAATGCTGACGGTTTATAACAAACAGAACAGGATGTGCTGTGTAATGATAATGGTGCCTATACACTGATAACATATATGATGCACAGTATAATAATGCTGATGGTTTATAACAAACAGAACAGGATGCGCTGTGTAATGATTATGGGTGCCTATACACTAATAACATATATGATGCACTGTATAATGATGTTGAGGGTTTATAACAAACAGAACAGGATGCCCTGTGTAATGATAATGGTGCCTATACACTGATAACATATATGATGCACAGTATAATAATGCTGACGGTTTATAACAAACAGAACAGGATGCGCTGTGTAATTATTATGGGTGCCTATACACTGATAGCATTTATGATGCTTATATAATGATGTTGAGGGTTTATAACAAACAGAACAGGATGCCCTGTGTAATGATTATGGGTGCCTATACACTGATAACATATATGATGCACTGTATAATGATGTTGAGGGTTTATAACAAACAGGACAGGATGTGCTGTGTAATGATTATGGGTGCCTATACACTGATAGCATTTATGATGCACTGTATAATGATGCTGAGGGTTTATAACAAACAGAACAGGATGCACTGTGTAATGATTATGGGTGCCTATACACTGATAACATATATGATGCACTGTATAATGATGTTGAGGGTTTATAACAAACAGAACAGGATGCGCTGTGTAATGATTATGGGTGCCTATACACTAATAACATATATGATGCACTGTATAATGATGTTGAGGGTTTTTAACAAACAGAACAGGATGCGCTGTGTAATGATTATGGGGGCCTATACACTGATAGCTTTTATGATGCACTGTATAATGATGTTGAGGGTTTATAACAAACAGAACAGGATGAGCTGTGTAATGATTATGGGTGCCTATACACTAATAACATATATTACGCACTGTATAATGATGTTGAGGGTTTATCACAAACAGAACAGGATGTCCTGTGAAATGATAATGGTGCCTATACACTGATAACATATATGATGCACAGTATAATAATGCTGACGGTTTATAACAAACAGAACAGGATGCGCTGTGTAATGATTATGGGTGCCTATACACTGATAGCATTTATGATGCACTGTATAATGATGTTGAGGGTTTATAACAAACAGAACAGGATGCCCTGTGTAATGATAATGGTGCCTATACACTGATAACATATATGATGCACAGTATAATAATGCTGACGGTTTATAACAAACAGAACAGGATGCACTGTGTAATGATTATGGGTGCCTATACACTGATAGCATTTATGATGCACTGTATAATGATGCTGAGGGTTTATAACAAACAGAACAGGATGCACTGTGTAATGATTATGGGTGCCTATACACTAATAACATATATGATGCACTGTATAATGATGTTGAGGGTTTATAACAAACAGAACAGGATGCCCTGTGTAATGATAACGGGTGCTTATACATTGATGCTGAGCACTCTGTGCTGCACAATGATGCTGAACATGTGTACAATGAAAAAGAACCCACTGCACTTTACAGTTATTATGCCAATTATCTATGCACTGAAATAAATAAAAATTTAGAGGATTGTCAGTGCTCCTACAAGTGCCCCTTATCCCCAGTAATAACCAGTAGGCTGTGGGTGAGGTGAGTCCCACTGTTGTCACAGGCTCCATCAACTTGATAGCTGCTAATGTTTTGCAGTGAGTGCAGGTGCTGTGTTATGAGACATTTCAGCCAGGCGCTTCCAGTTGTTCAGGCTGACCGGCACTCTCTGCCTCTCTATATTTCAGGGGAGTCCCCTCCCATTCTAGTCATTATGCCACCACATATGGCCCATAATATGAAACCCAAATTAGGCAGCTAAAAAATAAATATACACATCACCAATGCACCAAATTAGCACGCCCCTAAAGGGATCCCTTAGGCGGTCGCCAAGTCTGCCTCTATTGTAGCACCGTCCCTCCCTTGACCCTCATAACTGTTGTATTTGTATTCTTAATAGACCAGTCTATGTCTAAACCATTTAGAATTAATTTACTTTATCATTGTTAAGAAGAACACACAGAGCAATTAAGCACTGACTGGTTAATAACTGGACACCAAAGAAATAATGTTCATGTTTTTTAAACTGTCGTTTTGTTTACATTGTTGAAAAATCCCTTGTTTATCCTAATACCTTTGCTGATGACAGTTAGGGACAGATATTAATGAGCTTTGGTTTAGTCTGCCTCAAGCAACAACTCTGTAGCACCTTCAAGGTTCAGCGTTTTGAAAACTGCAATATCCACTCCAGCCGTTCTTGGGGCAGTGAAAAAAATATACGCCTAGATTTAGAGTTTGGCGTTAGCCGTCAAAACCAGCGTTAGGGGCTCCTAACGCTGGTTGTTACCGCCCGCTGGTATTTAGAGTCAGTCAGGAAAGGGTCTAACGCTCACTTCCAAGCCGCGACTTTTCCATACCGCAGATCCCCCTACGCCATTTGCGTATCCTATCTTTTCAATTGGATCTTTCTATCGCCGGTATTTAGAGTCTTGGCTGAAGTTGAGCGTTAGAAATCTAACGACAAAACTCCAGCCGCAGAAAAAAGTCAGGAGTTAAGAGCTTTATGGGCTAACGCCGGTTCATAAAGCTCTTAACTACTGTGCTCTAAAGTACACTAACACCCATAAACTATCTATGTACCCCTAAACCGAGGCCCCCCCACATCGCCGCCACTCTAATAATTTTTTTAACCCCTAATCTGCCGACCGCACACCGCCGCAAACTACGTTATCCCTATTTACCCCTAATCTGCTGCCCCTAACATCGCCGACCCCTATATTATATTTATTAACCCCTAATCTGCTGCCACCAACGTCGCTGCTACCTTACCTACAATTATTAACCCCTTATCTGCCGACCGGACCTCACCGCTACTATAATAAAGTTATTAACCCCTAATCCGCCTCACTCCCGCCTCAATAACCCTATAATAAATAGTATTAACCCCTAATCTGCCCTCCCTAACATCGCGGAACCTAACTTCAAGTATTAACCCCTAATCTGCCGACCAGACCTCGCCGCTACTCTAATAAATGTATTAACCCCTAAAGCTAAGTCTAACCCTAACACTAACACCCCCCTAAGTTAAATATAATTTAAATATAACAAAATAAATTAACTCTTATTAAATAAATTATTCCTATTTAAAACTAAATACTTACCTGTAAAATAAACCCTAATATAGCTGCAATATAAATTATAATTATATTGTAGCTATTTTAGGATTTATATTTATTTTACAGGCAACTTTGTATTTATTTTAACCAGGTACAATAACTATTAAATAGTTAAGAACTATTTAATAGCTACCTAGTTAAAATAATTACAAAATTACCTGTAAAATAAATCCTAACCTAAGTTACAATTAAACCTAACACTACACTATCAATAAATTAATTAAATAAAATACCTACAATTAAACCTAACACTACACTATCAATAAATAAATTAAATAAATTACCTACAAATAAATACAATTAAATAAACTAACTAAAGTACAAAAAATAAAAAAAGCTGTTACCAAAAATAAAAAAATTAATTACAAACATAATAAAAATATTACAACAATTTTAAGCTAATTACACCTACTCTAAGCCCCCTAATAAAATAACAAAGCCCCCCAAAATAAAAAAATGCCCTACCCTATTCTAAAATTAAAATAGAAAAGCTCTTTTACCTTACCAGCCCTTAAAAGGGCCTTTTGCGGGGCATGCCCCAAAGAATTCAGCTTATTTGCCTGTAAAAAAAACATACAATACCCCCCCCCAACATTACAACCCACCACCCACATACCCCTAATCTAACCCAAACCCCCCTTAAATGAACCTAACACTAAGCCCCTAAAGATCTTCCTACCTTATCTTCACCACACCAGGTATCACCGATCCGTCCAGGCTCCGAAATCTTCATCCAAGCCCAAGCGGGGGCTGGAGATCCATCATCCGGCTGAAGTCTTCTATCAAGCGGCAAGAAGAAGTCCAGAAGAGGCTCCAAAGTCTTCATCCTATCCGGGCAGAAGAGGAGATCCGGACCGGCAACCATCTTCATCCAAGCGGCATCTTCTATCTTCATCCGATGACGAGCGGCTCCATCTTGAAGACCTCCGGCACGGATCCATCCTCTTCTTCCGACGTCCTAAGTCCGAATGAAGGTTCCTTTAAATGACATCATCCAAGATGGCGTCCCTCGAATTCCGATTGGCTGATAGGATTCTATCAGCCAATCGGAATTAAGGTAGGGAAAATCTGATTGGCTGATTGAATCAGCCAATCAGATTGAGCTCACATTCTATTGGCTGTTCCGATCAGCCAATAGAATGCGAGCTCAATCTGATTGGCTGATTCCATCAGCCAATCAGATTTTTCCTACCGTAATTCCGATTGGCTGATAGAATCCTATCGGCCAATCGGAATTCAAGGGACGCCATCTTGGATGACGTAATTTAAAGGAACCTTCATTCGGACTTAGGACGTCGGAAGAAGAGGATGGATCCGTGCCGGAGGTCTTCAAGATGGAGCCTCTCGTCATCGGATGAAGATAGAAGATGCCGCTTGGATGAAGATGGTTGCCGGTCCGGATCTCCTCTTCTGCCTGGATAGGATGAAGACTTTGGAGCCTCTTCTGGACTTCTTCTTGCCGCTTGATAGAAGACTTCAGCCGGATGATGGATCTCCAGCCCCCGCTTGGGCTTGGATGAAGGGATTTCGGAGCCTGGACGGATCGGTGATACCTGGTGTGGTGAAGATAAGGTAGGAAGATCTTCAGGGGCTAAGTGTTAGGTTTATTTAAGGGGGGTTTGGGTTAGATTAGGGGTATGTGGGTGGTGGGTTGTAATGTTGGGGGGGTATTGTATGTTTTTTTTTACAGGCAAAAGAGCTGAATTCTTTGGGGCATGCCCCGCAAAAGGCCCTTTTAAGGGCTGATAAGGTAAAAGAGCTTTTCTATTTTAATTTTAGAATAGGGTAGGGCATTTTTTTATTTTGGGGGGCTTTGTTATTTTATTAGGGGGCTTAGAGTAGATGTAATTAGCTTAAAATTGTTGTAATATTTTTATTATGTTTGTAATTAAATTTTTTTTTTTTTTGTAACTTAGCTTTTTTAATTTTTTGTACTTTAGTTAGTTTATTTATTTGTATTTATTTGTAGGTATTTTATTTAATTAATTGATAGTGTAGTGTTAGATTTAATTGTAGATAATTGTAGGTATTTTATTTAATTAATTTATTGATAGTGTAGTGTTAGGTTTAATTGTAACTTAGATTAGGATTTATTTTACAGGTAATTTTGTAATTATTTTAACTAGGTAGCTATTAAATAGTTATTAACTATTTAATAGCTATTGTACCTGGTTAAAATAATTACAAAGTTGCCTGTAAAATAAATATTATTCCTAAAATAGCTACAATATAATTATAATTTATATTGTAGCTATATTAGTGTTTATTTTACAGGTAAGTATTTAGCTTTAAATAGGAATAATTTATTTAATAAGAGTTAATTTATTTCGTTAGATTTAAATTATATTTAACTTAGGGGGGTGTTAGTGTTAGGGTTAGACTTAGCTTTAGGGGTTAATAAATTTATTAGAGTAGCGGTGAGGTCCGGTCGGCAGATTAGGGGTTAATACTTGAAGTTAGGTGTCAGCGATGTTAGAGAGGGCAGATTAGGGGTTAATACTATTTATTATAGGGTTAGTGAGGCGGATTAGGGGTTAATACATTTATTATAGTAGCGGTGAGGTCCGGTCGGCAGATTAGGGGTTAATTATTGTAGGTAGCTGGCGGCGACGTTGTGGGGGGCAGAATAGGGGTTAATAAATATAATATAGGGGTCGGGGGTGTTAGGGGCAGCAGACTAGGGGTACATAGGGATAATGTAGGTTGCGGCGGTGTACGGAGCGGCAGATTAGGGGTTAAAAATAATATGCAGGTGTCAGCGATAGTGGGGGCGGCAGATTAGGGGTTAATAAGTGTAAGGTTAGGGGTGTTTAGACTCGGGGTACATGTTAGAGTGTTAGGTGCAGACTTAGAAACTGTTTCCCCATAGGAAACAATGGGGCTGCGTTAAGAGCTGAACGCTGCTTTTTTTGCAGGTGTTAGGTTTTTCTTCAGCTCAAACTGCCCCATTGTTTTCTATGATGGAATCGTGCACGAGCACGTTTTTTAAGCTGGCCGCGTCCGTAAGCACCGCTGGTATTGAGAGTTGCAGTGGCGGTAAATTATGCTATACGCTCCCTTTTTGGAGCCTAACGCAGCCCTTCTGTGAACTCTAAATACCAGCGGTATTTAAAAGGTGCGGGGGGAAAAAAGCCAGCATTAGCTACGCGGGTCGTTACCGACAAAACTCTAAATCTAGCTGATATAGTTTTCACAGGCAAATTACTGAAAACAAAAATAAAAGTGTTGTTTTTTTTTATATGTCACATACTTTAACATTTGGTGGGAATTAAATATCAACTGAATTTCCCTTCAAGCTATTTCTGCATCTGTTTAGTTAAAGGTACATTGGGTACTGTATATGGAAGTGTGTTACAGCAGCATTCACAGTATAAATATCATCCCTTTATAAGGTAACCATGATGTAAGTTTGTCTTAAGCAAACAGTAACCCGAGCAACATGAAAGTTTGTGGTGCTAAAGCAATATCCTGTTTTAACCTGGTGCAGAGTAGTTGTCACTAATAAGCATGTGTCTGCTAAACACTATCGCCAGAAATGTATAGAAAGGTCAAAATAGATCCATGTATTGGTGGAAGGGGACATACATACATATTTCATTTATTCTTTCCAGATCTGTCATTGAGAAAACCTTTAAAGAGTATAGTACCCTCCATTATATATATATATATATATATATATATATATATATATATATATATGTTTTTGCTCAACCTCAACCCAATGTTCTCAAGGACATTCCCATTTTAATGGGAACAACAGGAAGATCAGACCTACTAGTTTTATCTCTCTCTTTATATACACACAAATGCCTCCTTATCTTATCTCCCCCCTATACACAATGGCCAATACTTGGAAAGAATAATTGAAAATTAAAATGTTAACACCTATCTCTCTCAACCCCACTGGACACTTGATTGCTGCATACTGCCTCTTATTTTCATGGCTTTTCTATAGAGAAGACAGCTGTATTCATATTTGTTGTACAGGTGGTGATATCATTAACCATAATCAGCAAAACCAAATGCGGGGCGATGAGCAGCGGACTGTTGTTAACTAAACAGTCATCAATCTCGCTGCTATTCGGCTTTTTCACAGCTTTATTTGTACCCTGTCATTAAGCACCGCCCCTATACTAAAATGTTTTACCCGTATCCCGCCGTTTACCAGACGCCGCCGCAACTAAATAAAGTTATTAACCCCTATCCTGCTGCTCCTGGAGCCCACCGCAACTCTAATAAAGTTATTAACCCCTATACTGCCGCTCCCGGACCCCGCCGCAACTAGCTAAAGGTATTAACCCCTAAACCTCTGGCCTCCCACATCACTAGCACTTACTAAACCTATTAACCCCTAAACCGCCAGCCCCCCACATTGCCATAAACTAAATTAAACTATTAACCCCTAAACCTAACAACCCGCTAACTTTATATTAAATATTAACTCATCCCTATCTTATAATAAATTTAAACTTACCTTTAGATTTAAATTAAACTATATTAAACTATTAATTAATCTACCCTAACTGTTATACTAAAATTACATTAAACTATATTAAACTAATAATTAACCTACCCTAACTGTTATACTAAAATTACATTTAACTATATTAAACTAATAATTAACCTACCCTAAATATTATACTAAAATTACATTAAACTACAAATTAAATTAACTATATTATATATTTAAACACCTAACCCTACTCAAATAATTTAAATCTACAATAAAAAATTACAAAGTTACAAAAAACTAACAACTAAGTTACAAAAAATAACAAACACTAAGTTACAAAAAAAATAAAAAATAAACTATCAAATATTTAAACTAATTACACCTAAGAGCCCTATGAAAGTAAAAAAGTTCCCCCAAAATAAAAAAAACCCCTAACCTACAATAAACTACAAATAGCCCTTAAAAGGGCCTTTTGTGGGGCATTGCCCCAAAGAAATCAGCTCTTTTACCTGTAAATAAAAAATACAAATACCCCCCCCCAACAGTAAAACCCACCACCCACACAACCAACCCAGCCAATAGGATTGAGCTTGCATTCTATTGGCTGATTGGATCAGCCAATAGGATGAAAGCTCAAACCTATTGGCTGATTGCAACAGCCAATAGGATTTTTGCAACCTTAATTCCTATTGGCTGATAGAATTCTATCAGCCAATCGGAATCTAAGGGATGCCATCTTGGATGACGTCATTTAAAGGAACATTCATTGTTCAAGAAGACGTTGAACGAAGAGGATGCTCCGCGTCGGATGTCTTGAAGATGGAACCGCTCTGCTCCGGATGGATGAAGATAGAAGATGCCGTCTGGGTGAAGACTTCTGCTGGCTTGGATGAAGACTTCAGCCGCTTGGATGAAAACTTCTCCTGGCTTCTTTGAGGATGGATTTCGGATCTTCAAAACTGTAAGTGGATCTTCAGGGGTTAGTGTTTTTTTTTAAGGGTTTATTGGGTGGGTTTTAGTTTTAGATTAGGGTTTGGGCAGCAATAGAGCTAAATGCCCTTTTAAGGGCAATGCCCATCCAAATGCCCTTTTCAGGGCAACGGGGAGCTTAGGTTTTTTTAGTTAGGTTTTTATTGGGGGGGTTGGTTGTGTGAGTGGTGGGTTTTACTGTTGGGGGGGTATTTGTATTTTTTATTTACGTGTAAAAGAGCTGATTTCTTTGGGGCAATGCCCTGCAAAAGGCCCTTTTAAGGGCTATTTTTAGCTTATTGTAGGTTAGGGCTTTTTTATTTTGAGGGGGGCTTTTTTATTTTCATAGGGCTCTTAGATTATGTGTAATTAGTTTAAATATTTGATAATTTTTTTTTTTATTTTGTGTAATGTAGTGTTTATTTTGTTTTTTAACTTAGTGTTTCTTATTTTTTGTAACTTAGTTGTTAGTTTTTTGTAACTTTGTAATTTTTTATTGTAGATTTAAATTATTTGAGTAGGGTTAGGTGTTTAAATATATAATATAGTTAATTTAATTTGTAGTTTAATGTAATTTTAGTATAACAGTTAGGGTAGATTAATTATTAGTTTAATATAGTTTAATTTAAATCTAAAGGTAAGTTTAAATTTATTATAAGATAGGGATGAGTTAATATTTAATATAAAGTTAGCGAGTTGTTAGGTTTAGGGGTTAATAGTTTAATTTAGTTTATGGCGATGTGGGGGGCTGGCGGTTTAGGGGTTAATAGGTTTAGTAAGTGCTAGTGATGTGGGAGGCCATGGGTTTAGGGGTTAATACATTTATTTAGTTGCGGTGGGCCCCTGGAGCGGCGGGATAGGGGTTAATAACTTTATGTAGGTGGCGGGGCGGCAGATTAGGGGTTAACAAGTATAATATAATATAGGTGGCGGCGGTGTAGGGGGCGGCAAATTAAGGGTGTTTAGACTCAGGGTACATGTTAGGGTGTTAGGTGTAAACATAACTTTTATTCTCCCATAGGAATCAATGGGATATCGGGCAGCAGCGAACATGAGCTTTCACTGCTTTCAGACTCCCATTGATTCCTATGGCATTCGCCGCCTCCAGGGTGGCGGATTGAAAACCAAGTACGCTGGGCCGGAATAGTGGCGAGCGTACCTGGTAGAAATTTGTTAACTAGCAAAAGTAGTCAGATAGTGCCAAATTTGCATTTGGAACATCTGTAATGACGTGAGCATCGATCTGTGTCGGACTGACTCCGGCAGATTGTATGTTTCGTCACAGATTTCAACTTTTGCCGGTCTGTAGGCTTTGATAACTAAGGGGAATCAGGCTCTCCACAATTACGCTGAGGAATTCCGGCGTATTTGCGGTTGACGGCTTGATAAGTAGGCCTCATTGAAGCAGAAAAGAACACAGTATAATGTCCCACAATCCAATGTTTAAAAGCATTGAAACTCCCGACTTCCGGTGGGCGGGCGGAGAGAGAGGACGCAGGTAGAAGGAGCTCCGGAGACATAGACAGATAAACTCCTAAATCCTGCACCTCAATAGCCCACAAAGCTCGCCAGCCTTGACAGGTGACCTACAAGACCTGTCCGGACACTATTGCGGAACGGAGTCAAAGCCAACGGCTCCCCCACCGGAACGAGATATTGCTAATAGGAAAAGTTGCGGCCGCGACGAAACAACTGCTAACACTTCCCTGCTGCTGAGATTCCACCACACTCAGGTACCCTACCGGTCTTATAGGCTGCCAAGATAACCGCTACTGAAACCGAAGAGTAGCGGAGTGAGAGACCGGAGAACAGCATAGAGGGGAGCCGCCATCTTGGAAACGCCGCGGGTAAGAGATCTGGGCATTTGACACACAACAAAACACACTTAAGGGCCACGAACTGTCCATAGCCAGACTCCCCTGTTATGTTATGCAAAAAGAAACCCTGGCATTGTTACCCCTACAGCAATACGACAGACCAACCCCAATCTTAACCACTTTTCAGCGAACTCTGAGCCACGTGGGCTGGCCTGCACTGAAAACAGAGACATTCTAATCACATTCACCGACCCGGTGTTACTTCACATTGGGAAATAGAAGCCTTACCACTGGGAGATGACAGGTGAGAGTAAAAGTTTAAAAGCAGGCACCCTCAGACATAGGGATTTACTATAAACCACCTCCGTATGGACAATAAGGCAAATAAGGAGAGAAGGGGGCTGACTATGCCGATTTTTTATATGGCTCTGAAAGATTTCTGGATATGAAATAAGCCTTTCACACTGCGCTGCACCCCCCACAATCCATATTTTTATACTGCACCTAGAGCCATTTACAGCGTAAAACACTTTCCCTGAGTGGAGGCACAGTGCATGCAGAGGTACTACTCCAGTTTTGTGAAGACCACTGGTACAATGTCGAGCAGACAGAAACACCAAGACAGAAAAACCAAGGCTGTAGCAGAAATTCATGCTGCTGAGGTTATGGCCACGGATGCTGCAGATGAAGAGACATTGGAAACCCACCCTATAGTGTCCCAAATATCAGCCCTGTTCCTACCTAAAATAGAACAACTACAAACGGGAATGGATACTCTGTCATCTGAATTTAAATCATTCTCCTCAAGGCTCCAACATGTGGAACAAAGGGTGGGGGATGGAGAAATTAGGCAGCGAGAAAACTCCAGCAAAATAATAGCGCTTGAGGCCCAAAACAAGTTGTTAACTGACAAACTCGACGACCTCGAAAACCGCTCAAGGCGGAACAACCTGCGCATTGTGGGACTACCAGAATCCGTCTCAAGCACTGATCTCTTAGAATTTGCAGAAAAAACCTTGCCCACTCTCCTGCACCTCTCATCTGAGGATATACCATGTGTAGCTGAGAGAGCCCACAGAATAGGGATCATTAATCAAGACCCAAAGACAACCAGGGGACCCCGACAAGTGATGATACGTTATCTTAATTTCAAAGATAAAATCACGATCTTGAGAGCCTATCGTCAATGTTCCCCACTGCTGTTTGAGGGGAAGAAAATCCTCATCTTCCAAGATTACTCTGCCGAGATCTCCAGGAGAAGGAGGGAGTTCTCTACCTACTGCAAATCGTTGATAGAGGCAGGGAGATCTGTGTCCCTGCTGTTCCCAGCTAAACTTAAACTACAGACCCAGCAGGGAATTAAGTTTTTCGATGACCCTAAACATCTGCGAAAGTTCCTGAGACTTGAACAAGAACTAGCTGACAAGGAGGCCTGAAAGGGTGGAGAATGCAACCTGAGGGACTGGTAATATGCTAAGACCTGCTGATAAGCACCGAGAGGGAGGAAAATTAGAAAAATTACTTTTGAGATCTCCACATTTACATGAGTCTGCCTAACTAAAAGACTCTATGGAAGGGAACATTCCTCTCCCTCATTATGTTACTAGCTTTAGTTGTCTTTCAGTTGTTAATATGGTAACATGAATGCCTTTGGGAATATGTTTGTTCATTTGTTCTGTTTCACACCGCAAGTATCTTTCAGATTATAACTTTGGTGAGCAGCCAGTAGAAGAGTATTAGAGGCTACCGAATGACATGATTGATTACCTAGCTCTAGCTATCAAGCTCCCCCACTATGAAGGCCATATTTGCCAAGGGAGAGGGTACCCCCCAGCACATTACTAGAACCAGTGCCCCTATACATTATATTCGCCTCTTATGCTGACCCCCGCTGGAAGGCGGGCGGAGAGGACTACACGCTAGAACTGATAGGCTGACTTCCATTAACATTAATTACACATACGGGAGACATGCAATCGGAGGAGAGGTGACCCTTCCTGGCCATAGATAATAGAGGTTTGAGGAAACACGAAGGTAGTCCCAATCACATCATTAAGGTAGAGAGCTGACTCGAACAACTAAGGGAAAAACCATTCCCAACATACCAAAGTAGAACACCTAAAGGGGATACAGTGCAGCAAAGTAATGAATAAGTTTATACACAGTTATTGATCTAGACGCTAAGTGATTGCTATTTCAATGGAAAGGAAAAACCAATTGGTTCTGTTTTCTGAAAACTATCTGTTGAACTGTCTGTTTAATTTGTCTTTAATGTTGTTAATCGTGTTGTTTTTATTTTTAGTTAGCTGGCAGGATGCTCTCCTCTTCCCCCGGGACTCTCTGACAAAGGGAAATGTTCTTAGTCTGCAATCTGGTGGTAAGGTACAAACAAGACACCTAAAATGTTTCTTACACATTGATTTACCGGACCTACGTGTAGTCAATTTCTTACCCTACATCCCATCCACAAACCGAGTTATAGATGACACATAATCTACATATTATGAGCTGGAATGTGGGAGGCATAACCTCTCCGCAAAAACGCAGATCTATCCTGCGCTACCTAAGCTCTAGAAAAGTTGACATAGCCATATTAGAGGAAACACATTTGTCGAAGCTCGAACACCAAAAATTGCAACAGGGCTGGGTGGGAGAAGTTATATATACCCCATACGAACTGAGACGAGCTAGAGGTGTGGCTATACTACTTAGAAAACACCTGACGTAAACTATCACTAAAACCGAAATAGATCAGGAGGGGAGATTTGTAATGCTCCAATTAGAGGTCATGGGAGTCCCCTTTGCTTTGGTAGGAGTATACGGGCCACAAAGACAGAAACAACATTTCTGGAGGGGATTGCAAGCTAAGATAATACAGTTTACCACGCTGCCCACTGTCGTAGGAGGAGATTTCAATATTGCTCCTCAGGTCCCTGCTGACAGATTCTATAACCCAGATAGGAAAGCCGTCACCCCTCAGAGCTTTAGAAACTCCAAAAAAGAATCCCTAATAATTCGCAGTTTCAAGAAAACCTTAGGGCTACAGGATATCTGGAGAGCCAGATACCCGGAGCAGAGAGATTATACCTGCATGTCAGTAGCAAAAGACACCATGGCCAGACTCGATTACTTTCTGATATCCACAGAGCTATGCCCCAGAGTGTTGGGAGCTGAGATAGACCCAATAACGATCTCAGATCATGCTCCAGTAGCAGTCAAGATCCAACTTAGTCCCAGGAGGGGGAAAACCAATAGGTGGGTATTCCCAGCGTATTTATGTAAGGACCCCAACTTCTATAGACACATTTTAGGGGAATGGCTAGCGTTTGCAGAGACCAATCAATCGCATGCAGGTGACCCTATACTGTTCTGGGAAACAGCTAAGGCTGTCTTGAGGGGGGTTATTTCGGCTTACGCTGCAAACATCAAGAAAAAGAGCAAGGTACAGTCAGAGCTCCTACTAGCACAGATATTAAATGCAAGGAATAAATATCTTAGGAACCCAAACACAATTAACAGACTCAAATACAAAGACATTAAACGCACAAGAGATGACTATATACTCCAACAAACTAATAAGACTCACTCTAAAATGCAGGCCAGGTACTATAGGTTCGGAAGCAAGACGGGAAGACTGCTAGCGAGAACGACGAAATTGTCGACAAAAAGAAATCCTATACTGGCTATTAAATGGGGCGACGTAGTTTTGAATAGGGAAGAGGACATCCAAAGGGCGTTTACTGACTTTCACAGAGACCTCTACTCACCACAGGAGGTACTGCCAAGGGATATAGACAGATTCTGGGAACAGTTGCAAACACCAACGATTGACAGGGCCCAACTTGACAGCCTCAACAGCCCCATTGCCTTGACCGAAATTCTGACCACAATTAAGGATCTAACATTAGAGAAAACTCCAGGGCCTGATGGCTTGCCAGCAGAGTTTTACAAGATAATGGGAACCGATATAGGCCCGACCTTGATGCAGCTGTTCAATGGTCTTCTCAGTGGTGAGGTTAGACCCTCCCCCAGATTTGCGGAAGCTAATATCAGTATTATTCCAAAGGAAGGTAGAGATCCCCTTTTAACACAGTCATACCGCCCTATTTCCCTGCTTAACCAGGACTACAAAATCCTAACTAAACTCCTTGCAAACAGGCTAGCAAATATTCTCCCGACACTAGTACACGAAGACCAGACGGGTTTTGTTAAGGGGAGATCTTCAGTACTTAACATTCGAAGAGTCCAAACAATTATTCAACACTACTGGAACGTAACACAACATAACCCGAACATAGCGATACATTACGAGGCAGCCCTGCTATTCTTAGACGCTGAAAAAGCCTTTGACAAGGTCTTGTGGGAGCATTTATACACTACCATGGATAAGATGGGCATCGAAGGTGCATTTGTCAGGGCAATTGAGAATCTTTATAGAGAACCTCAGGCATCCCTCCTAATCAATGGCACACCTACCAGACCCTTTACACTCCACAGAGGCACTAGACAGGGCTGCCCTCTCTCCCCACTCCTTTTCGACTTGGCAATAAAAATTAGGCAGACAATGCAGGGGATGCGCATAGGCGAGTCTATCTTACATGTCTCGCTGTTTGCTGATGACATGGTGCTGTACGTACAAGACCCTCAAAAGAATATTCCAAAATTGATGGAAATAATCGATGAATTTGGCTTAGTCTCTGGATACAAAGTCAATACTGACAAAACTGAACTACTCTGGTTATTGTCAAAAGGTAAAAAACAAATTCCCGGCTATGATTTTAGAATAGTGGAGGGTAACTTCAAATATTTGGGTATCACACTACACACAGACCCACGTAGATGGTACTCTATTAACTATGGTCCCTTGCTTAAACAATTAGATAGCCTGATTGGGGGGTGGACTTTGCTGCCCTTGACCCTATCGGGAAGGGTGGGACTTATAAAGATGATCTACTTCCCCAAACTGCTTTATTTTTTCCAGACTCTGCCAGCAATACTGCGAAAATCAGACTTAAACCACATTAAGGGAAGGGTGCTCAATTTTATTTGGAATAACAAGAAACACAGGGTCAGTTTTCTCAAGCTTACCGCCCCAAGGGAGATGGGGGGATTAGCACTACCCAACTTTGAACTATACAACTGGGCAGCCCAATGCAAATTTGTTATTGACTGGATGACGGGACAGGGAAAGTTCTCTGACCCTAAGTTGGAAAATGAACTGACGAAACCATGGGCTTTAGAGATGATCCCACACATGACCCAAACCCAAGCGACTAAACACTTAAAAGACATGGAGCTCCTGGCTCAACCGGCGAGAGCTTGGAGACAGTTTTGCAAGAAGCTAGGGGGCAACCAAAGATTGACCACATATTTGCCATGGTGCGGCAACCCTGAGTTCCCTGCAGGTATATCGACTAAGGCTTTTCTTCAGTGGAAGAGCCAGGGACTTCGTACAGTAGGTCAAACAATGACAAACGAGGGGGGACTCATGCAGACTTTTGAAACCTTAAGAACCACGTTTGACTTGCCCAGAACCCATCACTATGCTTACTTGCAAGCCAGACACTACTTTGACACACTACGGAGGGAGGGGAATAACAAAGACCAAACAGCTATAAAACAAAGCATAGAATTAGCTCGACATGGCATCACCTCTATAGCACCACTGTACACAAAGATGAACAGACTAGCGGGGACAGCCTGCATAGATAAGATAGCCTCCATTTGGAGTGATAAACTTGCAAAAGATGTGACAGCGGCGGAAGTCGAGAAAAGCATCAGTAGAGTAAAGTTAGCAACTCTATCCTCAGAGGTGAGAGAATCCCATTTTAAGCTAATACATGACAGCTATGTTACCCCTGGGAAATTCCAGAGATGGAAGGCGGACAGGGACAGTAAGTGTCCTAGATGCAGTCTGATAGACGCAGATATAGAACACATGGTGTGGAATTGTCCCAAACTAGTCAGATTCTGGAAGATGACGGCACACTGGGTTAGGACAAAAATACAATGTCCCTGTGGGGATTGGACATTCCAGAATGTAGTGTTCCTTGACTTCCTAGGCTTACCCAAACATATTAAACTACTTATCTCTAATATAGTGTTGATGGCGAGACATCTGATTTTTCAAAATTGGCTCAAACGAAATCCACCCACTGTTACACAGCTAAAGCAGGCGTTGTTAAAACAACTATTTATTGAGCAAGCAGACGGCTTAGGAGACATGAATGCTAGGGTTCGGTCCTTCTTTAACAAATGGGGATCCTTTATTCGCACACTACCAGACACTTCACACACTATAATCATCGCACCATTTAAGAACACAGAATATGTTTTGGAGGCAACACTGCAAGGAGACTGGTAGACTAGTTCGGAGGAGTTCCCGGGGGGGGGGGGGGGGAGAGGAGGTTGTTGGAGAGTGAACCATGCCAGCTGAGAGTTAGGAAGTTAATATTATTTGTGTTTAAGGTTAAAAGAAAATTGTGCACAATGGAAATTTTTTTTTTGCTCCTTTGTTTTATTCCTTTTCAAGATCCAGGCTACAGTATTGACATGACACCTGTTTTATAATTGATGTTATCATTTGACATGCAATCATATACTACTTAAATACTACCGAATGTAATTATCTCCATCTGTCTGTTGCACTTAAAAATAAAGATATTTAAAAAAAAAAAAAGCATTGAAACTCCCATACTAAATAATACATTTAGAAATATTATTAAAATCTGCGGTCGGAGAAGTTTCATTTTGGAATCTCCATGCTGTTTAATGTTTGATACAGAACAAAAACTCTGAGATGGACAGAAGTTGTTTTATCATTGAATTTTCAATATTTTTTGTAAAACTCTATGTGCTAGATTATGAGTGTAGCACTATAAATTGCTCACGCTCATGCGTAAGAAACAAACTTTTTGTGCGCGTGGGGTAGTGAGCATATTGCAAGTTGAAAGTAAAATGTTTTTGCACAAGCACTAACCAGATGCACTCAAAAAGCCAAACTTTGAATAGCGTGATTGCATTAACGTATTCCCCCTTAGACTTCAATGGAGCATGAAAAATGGGGGAAAAAACCTAACAACCTAGCTTGCATGCAAACCTGATTGGGTTTTCTCAAGTTCCCATAACCCAACATGAAATATTATTATTAAATAGATGAACAATGTAGTGAACAGTGTATGCTTATTTAGTGGTATGACTGGTGACTTTTGCGATAGTCCAAAGCGCTCTTTAGTCCAAAGCACATAGTATTCAGTGGTAATGGCAATAAACAACAGTAGTTATCCTAGAACAAATCACTGTGATTTCCTTAGTCCCTTGCATCCGTATCAAACGTAATAGTTCACCAACACGTAGCCTGGCTGCCTCAGTCTGACCACCAATTTCTCTAATGAGAGTGTATCAGAACGCAGCCCGGGCTAAAATGCAAAACTACTATGCAGGGATAATAGCCACTCACCTACTCTTCTGTGCAACCTTTGTCCTGGTTTCACTCGGTGAGGAATGAGAAACAAAGTTAATTGGAGATCGTCGCCTCCCAAACGAAACCACTGCATGAACTTGTCTTTAGCTCTTCCTTCCGTTCTGATCACACGAGTCCAGAGAAACCAATCCTGCAAACGAAGGGCTGACATCACCACCACTCAGCGTCCAGAGTACTCAGCTGTTTAGGGAGGCTGTATTAGATAATACCAAGGCTCTGTTTACAAGCGGTTCCTCAAGCAAACCGCTGAAAATGTATAATGAAAAAAGTGAAGTCCATAGAGCCTTATTTAAAAAATATATAACAACCTTTATTGCTCAAAATTAAAACCACACAGGAGATGGAAAAATATCCAGCATGGGCCAAATAAAAACATCTGACCGGTTTCGGTGCTACAGCACCGTAATCATAGACTTAATTATAGTGCAGCTGACAATAACCTAAATAGTATACAGCTCACTCTGATTGGAAATTTGTCTCCACCTCTAGGTGGTCTCTGTGTCTGTAATTGAACAAATACAGAGATCACCTAGAGGTGGAGACAAATTTCCTATTCTATGCCGGCAAGAAACCTACTGGATTTTTAGGCTAAATAGCCTGGTACCACTAGGTTTCAATTTGGAACACAACATCATTAACTTTTGGCAACGGTGAGACTGCCTTTCTAGGGATCCTTGCCTAGATAACAACACACTATTACCTAACTATCTACTTCTTAGACACAGAGGGCTCTATTTAACAAGCTCCGTATGGAGCTTGAAGGGCCGTGTTTTGTTGTTAGGATATCAGTGCATATCTATCAAATCCCAGTATTATTTCCCTAGTGTGTTGCTGCTCTATAACAAGTCGCCAATATAGTTTCTTTCCCTAGCTAATAATTTTAATATGTTTTCCATCAAACAAGTATATACATATTACATTTTTCAATTATTTATGCTAGGGTTTATGACAAACATTGTGTTTAGCAGATGTATCTATCCTTTGCATAGAGTTATGCAATTCTATTCCTTCCTATACTCACACTGCTGCAATTATTAAACCATTCTTGAAAATGTAATTATTCCTATGGATCTGAACTATCGCTCTAGAGAGTAGGATGCTTTGATAATTTAGGGTTTTATTTTATTCCTATTTTCTTTAAAGTTTTGTATCCCACACAATTAATTTGGTCTGTATGTATAATAACAATACCTTTAAACAACAAATAGTTGCAAATTGTGTTTGTTTTCCGTTTGGAAATTGTGGTTTTCTAAATATATAATTATATTAATAAATTATGAATAAATATAAATATGAATATTGCATAAATATGATTTTACATGTTTTCAGCTACTTGACTACAAAGGGCTCCAGTGCACTTAAATATATGTATACATATGTATTTATGTGTTTATAGCTGTATATATGTATTTACAGACATATATACACATATAGGGACCTATTTACTATGGTGCGAGCAGACATGATCCGGATCATGTCCGCTGCACATCGATAAATGCAGACAGCATAGGCTCTTGGCATTTATCATTGCACCAGCAGTTCTTGTAAACTGCTTGTGCAATGCCGCCCCCTGCAGATTCGTGGCCAATTCAAGGGGGTGTCAATCAAACCGATCATATTCGATCGGGTCGATTTCTGTCCGCCACCTCAGAGCAGGCGGAGAGGTTATGGAGCAGTGGTCTTTAGACCATTGTTTCATAACTTCTGTTTCCGGTGAGCCTGAAGGCTCGCCGGAAACACGGGGCATCAAGATCCGTATGGATCTTGATAAATATGCCCCATAAACACATAAATACATATGTACACACATATTTAGACATGTATGTATGTATCTCTATGCTAAATCTCTTTGCATGCCTTGAGACCACTTATCCTTGAGCCCTTATAACTTTTTCATGCTATATATATATATATATATATATATATATATATATATATATATATATAGATATATATATATATATATATATATTTTCCACAAGTTGAACACCAAAAATAGCGCAAAAGAACTCCTCGGTAAGATAAAACTTCCTTTATTGTAGCAAAAGTAAAAACATAACAGCCAAAAACGCAGCTGAGATAAAGCACTAAAAATGTCAGCGATCGAGACCACACGCAGACATGTTTCGTGCGGTTGCGCACTTGATCACTGCTTGAAAGCAATCCTGACCGCCCTTTGCTTTATAGCACTTTTCTTAAAGAGACACTTGCATATTAAAAGACATTGTGCCTGTTTTCACTGATCATTACCTTTCCTTTGTTGAATGACATACACGGAAAATTATTTTTGTATAATTGGTAATAACAGTTGTAAACTAATAATGTACATTAATTTAACAGCATATATCTGTCTTAATGTTATATTTCCTCTTAGTTTATTACGTTTGCATGTCATTTCACCTTTGTTATGTTTCTTTAAATACAGTATTATTGATTTCATTTTGTATAGGGATATTTAAGAAACTATAGCATGACTTCTGTTGCTATTAATTGTAACTGTTACATACCTACTCTTTTTATGTATGGAAGATCCTAAGTTTGAAATATATGTTGATCTATAGATCTGAAACTTTTGTTTATATCAGAAAGTAATTCAATTTTGATATATCAAACAAATTTTTATTGTTATTGAATTTTAAAGGGGACATATAGTTTATATAGTTTTTGTATCAGAAATTGTATTGAGCTCACTTTATTTGTAGCTATATTTTATTATTGTCTGCCTATTAGTATCAGTTTTAATAGATTTAGTAAATTCTTCTTCTTAGATCAATGGAATTATTAAATTCTAATTCACAAAGAGATCTAAATCCCTTCTCATGTTTAGCCCTTGTGGATTGCAAGTTTTTAATGTGAAAATCCAAAAGACTTCATGTTTATCTTCTCTGTCTCCTCCACGTTTCCATAAGGGAACATGATCAATACCTTGAATTTTAAGCCGGGATGCATCTGAATTATGTTGAGTTTTAAAATGTCTAGACACTGGAGTATCTGTGTCATCATCTTCAATCAATCTTAGGTGCTGTAGGAACCTATCTTTAATACTTCGCTTGGTTTTACCTACGTATTGGATATTACAAAGGTCACATGTTAATAGATATGCTACATGTGTAGTTGAACAGTTTATGTAGTATTTGATTTTATATTCTTGCTGAGTTACATATGAAGAAAAACTATTTCCCTCAATTACATGGTTACAAGTTTTGCATATGTTTCTTCTGCATCTGAAAAATCCTTTCCTTTCTTTTAACCAACATTTGTTTTGTTTAGCTAGAAGATTGGATGGAGAAAGGTAATTAGAGAGTGTTTTTCCTCTTTTAGATATTACATCAACACCTTTACTGGTTATTGTTTTTAATATTGGATCTGAGTGTAGTATGGGGATAGTGTCTTTAATGATTTTACTGATATTTTTAAAATCAGTGCTATATGTGGTAATAAACCTAGGTTTCTCACTATCCCTCAATTTCGAATCCTTCTTTTTATATTTAAGTAAATCCTCCCTTGTTCTCTGCTGTACACTTTCTTTCGCTTTATTTAGGGCATCTTCACTATACCCTCTCTGTTTTAGTCTTTCTACAATGATTGCACATTGTTTAGTGTAATCTTCCTCATTAGAGCAGTTTCTTTTAGCCCTGATGAATTCGCCCTTTGGTATACCTCTCAGGACATGTCTTGGATGACATGATTTGTATAAAAGTGTGGTATTTCCTGCTGTTGGCTTTCTGTAAAGTGTAGAGATTACCTTTTCATGTTCCACATCAGCTTTTAAGGTAAGATCCAAAAAATCTATTGATTCTGAAATGTTCTCCTATAAATTTCAGCCCACATCTGTTATTATTGAGGTAAACACAGAATTCTTCAACTTGTTCTGTGTCACCTTCATAGATGAAAAGTAAATCATCTATGTATCTAAAAAAATGTATGACCCTCTCTCTGTAGGGATTTCTTTCTCCAAAGACGTGGAACAGCTCCCACCAACCCATAAATAGGTTGGCGTAAGATGGGGCAAACTTTGCCCCCATGGCTGTTCCACGTCTCTGGAGAAAGAAATCTGATCCAAACACAAAAAAATTATGTGACAGAAGATATTCAATTGCATTAAGTATAAATGCTTTCGTAGCTGGTTCATAATCAGTATATTGATTCAGAAAAAACTCAATGGCTGTTATGCCTAAGTTATGCTGAATGCACGTATATAAAGACGATACATCCACTACTAAAAACTTATAATTCACTTTCCACTTAATATTCTGCAATTTGTTGAGTAGGGATGTACTGTCTTGTATGTAACTCAGTAAATTCTTGACCAATGGCTGAAGAAAAGTATCCACTAAGTCAGATAACGGTTCATTTAATGAGTTAATTCCTGCAATTATAGGACGTCCTGGTGGACAAACTAGATCTTTATGTAGTTTAGGGAAATAATGGAATATTGGGATTACTGAATTAGATGGAGTTAGGACTTCTTCCAATGATGGAGTTATGATGTTATTTATTTTAGCTATATTAGTTATTTTTAATAGCTCTTTCCTAAATTCTCTAGTAGGATTTCCATCTAATTTGATGTATACTTCCTGATCAGATAACTGTCTTCTGGCTTCTTTGAGATAATCTACAGTATTTAAAATGACCACATTTCCTCCTTTATCTGAAGGACGGATCATTATGTTTTTGTTTTCCTGAAGGGCCATCAAAGCTATCTTTTCTTTGTTTGTTAAATTAGAATATCTCTTTTTTTTTGCTTTTAAGATTTTTTTCATGTAAAATCCTTAGCTTACTTTCCACTGTTTTTTGAAAAATATCTAGCACCTTTGGTCTAGTGTGGACTGGGTAAAAGGTGCTTTTCTTTTTTAGATGACTAAAGTTTATTTCCTCTTCTGCTATCTTATCAATAGACTCCCTGTTACTCTCTTCAGCTAGATCTTGGAGATCTTTAACTGCACATAAATCAGAAAATGAAAAAACATTGTTAATGGCTAACGTGACACTCTCATTAGTAGAATCTTCGGTCCCAACTTGTGTCATGTGTTCACTTTCAGAAAAAAATGTTTTTTCAAAGTTAGCTTACACACAAAATTATTTACATCTAATACTGTTTCAAACAGATTGAAGTGGGCTGATGGCACAAAATTGAGACCTTTAGATAACAGTTTGATTTCTGTGTGACTCAGAGTAATGTCAGATAGATTGCAGACACTCATATCCACATTTATTTCTGTTTGTTCTGTCCTTGTGATCTCGTGATGTATTTCTTCTGTTGTCCTTTCTTCTGATGTTGTTTGTTGTATCTGTTGCCACTTTCTCCTCTTGCCCCTTCTTCCTGTGTGAGTTTTTTTGTTTTTCTTGGGAAAGTCTGGGGGTCCTCGTTTTTTGACTCCTTATGAGATCTTGATGTTGTGGCTTGTTATTCCAATTCCTGAAAAACTGCCGGTATTTCTTCCTCAATCTGTATATCATTATCAGATCAGTCCAACTCGTATTCCGTGTCTGAAAATGTCACTGTTTTTCCTCCTTTATGTGTCCTTCTTTGTTGTCTTCTCTGGAATCTCCTAGGATATTCCTCTTGTGTCCATCTATAGACTTGCTTCTGATCGTAATCCTTCTTGTCTCTTGTCATTTTTCTTGACTTAAATTGCCATATTTCTTGTCTAAATGTATGCATTGTTGTTTCAAACTTCTTATCATACTCTTTAAAATCTTTGTGGTATTGGAAATCCTTGAGTTTGTTTTGCACCTCTTTCATCTCCTGTAACAGCTCTGCTCTTTGTTTTTTCTTGTGTTCTATGAGCAAATCTATTAATGCAAATGAACATGCATCTAAAATGCTGTTCCATTTAGAGATAAATTCCATATCCATCACCACAAAAGATGGAAATTTTCTGATACAGAGACCTCTTGGTATCCTCTTATCATTTTTATATATAGAGAATGATTTTAGGTCTAAATCCAATTTGATGTCTTTTTTTCTTAAGGCATCCATTTCAAAAAAATAAGCTGTCTATAGTGTGTATAATTTCATTATACGTTTCAGAGATGTCATCTTTAAAATCCCCTAATACATAACTTTGCTCTCTTAGATTATCCATTTTGTTCAAGGTAATCAAACAGTGAAAAAAGTACAAAAAGTGTGTACACAAATTTAATATGTGTAGATTAGTGCTTTATTGTGCGTTTTAGCTTATACTTTTGTTTATCCAAAAATCAGGGATTCTTATAATTCCGATCACCGTAGTGTAAATAAATTTCTTATCCCTTTTTCTTTCAATCCTTTCCTTCTCTCCCCTTTAATAAAACCGTGTTTCTCAGCAATGATTGTAGTGCAGGTATGATTAGTATAACTTTCCCGGTGTAATACCTTTATATCTGTTACCGGTAATTATCCACAATTTGCACCTGGTTGTAACTTCGTGCTTAAGTGGAAAGTAATGTAACGGTTCTCTTAAGGCTGCTAATACATGTGACAACAGAAAAAGTAAACATTTGAGCAAAGTGTTTGTATCAGCGCACACAGAGACCTGTCCGTTATTCAAATATGAGACAATCCAAAATGTCAAAAGTACCTGAGACTTGCTTGCTGGTTCGTGTCACGCTGGGGAGCAAATGAGTGTAAATTAGCGGAGATCTGCAGCTATTATATATAATATAATAATTTTTATCAGACAGGTTATTATGAGTGTAAATGTACTTTTAAATGTAATTTTGATGTGATTAGTGACACTTTTTTTGTCTTGCGTAACAGATAACCAGAGCTCTGAAGTCGCGCTATCTTAATGCACGTTAAAATAAATTGCTATCAAGCAAGCGCATTTTCAATCAACTCAAAATACGCACGCAAAGAGCTGCGATATACCCTTTTTTGCTTGCGCAAAAGTTAGTACGCCACTCGTAATCTAGACCTATAAGTCGTGTGTGCATGTGTAGTATTTGTGTATGTTGTGTACTGTGAATTTACTTTAATTTTCAGTGACTGAGGGTGCACACAATACTGCCAAATATCATGTAAATTAGTTTATCCAATCCAAACACGAAAATGGACACTGAACAGTGCAGCAAGACATAGAAGTTAAAATGAAACGTTCTTGATTCAGATAAAGCAGGGTTCTTCAAACCATGGGTCACAACCCATTACTGGGGTACAACCTCATGTTTACTGGGTCACGACTTGTGTGTGTGTTGTATGAGAGTGTGTGTGTGTTGTATAAGAGTGTGTGTGTTATATGAGTGTGCTGTGTGTGTGTGTTATATGATAGTGTGTGGTGTGTGTGTTGTATAAGAGTGTGTGTGTTATATGATAGTGTGTGGTGTGTGTGTTGTATGAGAGTGTGTGTGTGTTGTATAAGAGTGTGTGTGTTATATGAGTGTGCTGTGTGTGCGTGTTATATGATAGTGTGTGATGTGTGTGTGTGTGTTATATGATAGTGTGTGGTGTGTGTGTGTTGTATAAGAGTGTGTGTGTTATACAGGGAGTGCAGAATTATTAGGCAAATGAGTATTTTGACCACATCATCCTCTTTATGCATGTTGTCTTACTCCAAGCTGTATAGGCTCGAAAGCCTACTACCAATTAAGCATATTAGGTGATGTGCATCTCTGTAATGAGAAGGGGTGTGGTCTAATGACATCAACACCTTATATCAGGTGTGCATAATTATTAGGCAACTTCCTTTCCTTTGGCAAAATGGGTCAAAAGAAGGACTTGACAGGCTCAGAAAAGTCAAAAATAGTGAGATATCTTGCAGAGGGATGCAGCACTCTTAAAATTGCAAAGCTTCTGAAGCGTGATCATCGAACAATCAAGCGTTTCATTCAAAATAGTCAACAGGGTCGCAAGAAGCATGTGGAAAAACCAAGGCGCAAAATAACTGCCCATGAACTGAGAAAAGTCAAGCGTGCAGCTGCCAAGATGCCACTTGCCACCAGTTTGGCCATATTTCAGAGCTGCAACATCACTGGAGTGCCCAAAAGCACAAGGTGTGCAATACTCAGAGACATGGCCAAGGTAAGAAAGGCTGAAAGACGACCACCACTGAACAAGACACACAAGCTGAAACGTCAAGACTGGGCCAAGAAATATCTCAAGACTGATTTTTCTAAGGTTTTATGGACTGATGAAATGAGAGTGAGTCTTGATGGGCCAGATGGATGGGCCCGTGGCTGGATTGGTAAAGGGCAGAGAGCTCCAGTCTGACTCAGACGCCAGCAAGGTGGAGGTGGAGTACTGGTTTGGGCTGGTATCATCAAAGATGAGCTTGTGGGGCCTTTTCGGGTTGAGGATGGAGTCAAGCTCAACTCCCAGTCCTACTGCCAGTTTCTGGAAGACACCTTCTTCAAGCAGTGGTACAGGAAGAAGTCTGCATCCTTCAAGAAAAACATGATTTTCATGCAGGACAATGCTCCATCACACGCGTCCAAGTACTCCACAGCGTGGCTGGCAAGAAAGGGTATAAAAGAAGAAAATCTAATGACATGGCCTCCTTGTTCACCTGATCTGAACCCCATTGAGAACCTGTGGTCCATCATCAAATGTGAGATTTACAAGGAGGGAAAACAGTACACCTCTCTGAACAGTGTCTGGGAGGCTGTGGTTGCTGCTGCACGCAATGTTGATGGTGAACAGATCAAAACACTGACAGAATCCATGGATGGCAGGCTTTTGAGTGTCCTTGCAAAGAAAGGTGGCTATATTGGTCACTGAATGTCAGAAATGTATATTTGTGAATGTTGAGATGTTATATTGGTTTCACTGGTAAAAATAAATAATTGAAATGGGTATATATTTGTTTTTTGTTAAGTTGCCTAATAATTATGCACAGTAATAGTCACCTGCACACACAGATATCCCCCTAAAATAGCTAAAACTAAAAACAAACTAAAAACTACTTCCAAAAATATTCAGCTTTGATATTAATGAGTTTTTTGGGTTCATTGAGAACATGGTTGTTGTTCAATAATAAAATTAATCCTCAAAAATACAACTTGCCTAATAATTCTGCACTCCCTGTATGAGTGTGGTGTATAAAAGAAGAAAATGTGTTGTATGAGAGTGTTTGGTGTATGTGTGATATATGATAATGATAGTGTGTGTGGTGTGTGTGTGTTGTATGAGAGTGTGTGGGGTGTGTTATATGAGAGTGTGTGTGTGCTGCATAAGAGTGTGTGTGTTTTATGAGTGTGGTGTTTGTGTGTGTTGTATGAGAGTGTTTGTTGTGTGTGTTATATGATAGTGTGTGTGTGTGTGTGTGTGGTGTATGAGAGTGTGTGTGTGTTGTGTGTTGTATGAGAGTGTGTGTGTGTTGTATGAGTGTGCGTGTGTATTGTATGAGAATGCGTGTGTGTGTTGTATGAGAGTGTATGTGGTGTGTGTGTTGTATGAGAGTCTGTGTGGTGTGTGTGTTGTATGAGAGTGTATGTGGTGTGTGTGTTGTATAAGGGTGTGTGTGTGTGTGTGTTGTATGAGAGTGGTCTGTGTGTTGTATGAGAGTCTGTGTGGTGTGTGTGTTGTATGTGAGTGTCTGTGGTGTGTGTGTATTGTATGAGTGTGTGTATGTTGTATGAGAGTGTGTGTGGTGTGTGTGGTATGAGAGTGTGTGTGGTGTGTGTGTCTGTTGTATGAGAGTGTGTGTGTGTTGTATGAGAGTCTGTGTGGTGTGTATGTGTTGTATGAGAGGGTGTGTGTGTATTGTATGAGTGTATATGAGTGTGTGTGTGTGTGGTGTGTGTGGTATGAGAGTGTGTGTGTTCTATGAGAGTGTGTTTGGTGTGTGTGTTGCATAACAGTGTGTGTTGTGTGTATGTTGCTTGAGATGGTGTGTGTTGTGTGTGGTATGAGAGTTTGTGTGTTATTACCTTTTACAACACTACAATAAGGAATAAAGTATGCACACATTTGATCACTTTGTGGAAAATTGCAGCTATCTTGTTGTATATTACTTCTGAAATTTCCAGACCAAGCATAACAATAGGGTTGTGAAGGTATGCGGTGTCATTGCACTGGGTCTTGGGGAAAAAAGTTAAAAGAACCCTGAGATACAGCACAGATTTTTTTTTTGCTTTTGTACAATTTTCTTATCAAATTTGCCTTGTTCTATTGGTATCCTTTCTTGAAAATCAAAGAGTTCAAAGTTCATAACCACACAAACACACACACATACACACACACACACAAACACACACGCACACACACACACACACGCACACACACACACACACACACACAAACAGACATACACACACACCTACACACACACACACACACACACACACACATACACACACACACACACAAACACACACACACGCACACACACACACACGCACACACACACACACACACACAAACAGACATACACACACACCTACACACACACACACACACACACGCACATACACACACACACACACACACAAACACACACACACACACAAACACACAAACAAACACACACACACACACATATATATATTGACAGTACAGGAGAAAAAAAATTGTAAGTAATAGTTATTGCATTTTCTTTTTATTATGCATTTCTTGATTATGTAATTCTATTGTATTTAATAATCTATTAAGCTATAGCTGCAGGGCATATATTTATTTTATTAGGATATATATTTAATTTATACATAATGTATAATTTAGTGTCCATGGGAATAAGCATTACCACAAACATGGAAAAACATGTAGGCAAATTATTCTGGCTGTGATATAGTTAATAACAGTTGTTGGAGAAATGTTACCTGACTTGTAGATAAATTGTAGGAAAATACAAAAAAATTACAATGAATAGTTTTCTGAATAGGATCGAAACACAAAAGTAACAATTGTCAGATTAACATGAGTTAAAAAAATAAAATAATATATACTGTATATATATATATATATATATATATATATATATATATATATATAGTGTATATATATCCCTTTTTTTACAAAGCCAGAAGCATTGGGAATACCCTTAGATTTGAGGGGTAATTCTCTGTACCACTAGAAGAGAAATTTATTTACCAGATAATTGAGGGCAGAATATAATCAATAAAAATGCAATAAGACAGAACCTTTATATTTTAAAGAAAGATAAACAAAAAAAAGATCTGCAGCTATTTATCCCTTTAGTATTGTCCACTGTCCAGTAATCGAAATACTCATCAATATAAAATGACAAGGAGACACGGAAGTATAGAAAATCATTAATTCAGCCTATGATATGTACTGTTGTTCAGTGCATTAGACAGCCATTTGCGGAGGAAAGAAATCCCATAACACATGATAGGAAAAAAGCTGTCAGTAGCCAATCACAGCTCTTATCATATCACTATCTACTGAGCAAGCCTAGCCGCCCTAGAGAGTGTAATTGTTCTGATTACAGAGTGGGTGAGAAAATACAGCTTGTGGTAATGCAAGTGAGATTGTTATACAGCCGGTCGGTATTTTATTTCACATTGTGCAGGAAATATTTCCTCTCTGTATATATAATAGCTGCCCGGTAACGTATGTTTAAATTGCAATATTCAAAATTGTATAACTTTATAACAACAACATTTTTGTAGGTATTAGTAGTTTTTAAATTAAATTAAGCTGTTTTTAAGGTTATTTAATACAGAACAAATAGGATTTTTTTTTAGAAAAATCCCATTGACTTATTTGTGGCCTGTTCTATAGCTGACATTGCTGAATGTATTTTTATTAAACTTAGCATGCAGATAGCATTTGACTTGATCTTATGCCCTTTTGTAGTTGGAAGTATATACGGCTAGATTATGAGTTTTGCGTTAGGCTTAAAAAGCAGCGTTGACCGGTCCTAACGCTGCTTTTTAACGCCCGCTGGTATTACGAGTCTTACAGGTACAGGTGTACCGCTCACTTTTTTGGCCAGACTTAGAAATACCGCAAATCCACTTACGTAAATTGCGTATCCTATTTTTTCAATGGGACTTGCATAGCGCCGGTATTACGAGTCTTGCAGGTACAGGTGTACCGCTCACTTTTTTGGCCAGACTTAGAAATACCGCAAATCCACTTACGTAAATTGCGTATCCTATTTTTTCAATGGGACTTTTAAGGGCTATTTGTAATTTAGTATAGGGTAGGGCTTTTTTATTTTGGAGGGGCTTTTTTATTTTGTTAGGGGGATTAGATTAGGTGTAATTAGTTTAAAAATCTTGAAATTTGTTTATTATTTTCTGTAATTTAGTGTTTTTTTGTACTTTAGCTAATTGTATTTAATTGTATTTAATTGTATTTAATTGTATTTAATTTAGGGAATTAATTTAATTGTAGTGTAGTATTAGGTGTAATTGTAAATTAGGTTAGGTTTTATTTTACAGATACTTTTGTATTTATTTTAGCTAGGTTTTTATTAAATAGTTAATAACTATTTAGTAGCTATTCTACCTAGTTAAAATAAATACAAACTTGCCTGTAAAATTAAAATAAACCCTAAGATAGCTACAATGTAACTATTAGTTATATTGTAGCTAGCTTAGGGTTTATTTTATAGGTAAGTATTTAGTTTTAAATAGGAATAATTTAGTTAAGGGGTTAATACATTTAGTATAGTGGCGGAGACGTTGGGGGCGGGAGATTAGGGGTTAATAAATGTAGGTAGGTGGCAGCGATGTTAGGGCCAGCAGATTAGGGGTTAATAATATTTAACTAATGTTTGCGAGGCGGGAGTGTGGCGGTTTAGGGGTTAATATGTTTATTATAGTGGCGGCGACGTTGGGGACGGCAGATTAGGGGTTAATAAGTGTAGGTAGGTGGCGGCGACATTGGGGGCAGCAGAGTAGGGGTTAATAAATATAATTTAGGGTTTGGCGATGTTGGGGGCAGCAGATTAGGGGTTCATAAGTATAATGTAGGTGGCGGCGGTGTCCGGAGCAGCAGATTAGGGGTTAATAAGTGTAATATTAGGGGTGTTTAGACTCGGGGTTCATGTTAGGGTGTTAGGTGTAGACATAAAATGTATTTCCCCATAGGAATCAATGGGGCTGCGTTAAGGAGCTTTACGCTGCTTTTTTGCAGGTGTTAGACTTTTTTTCAGCCGGCTCTCCCTGTTGATCCCTATGGGGATATCCTGCACTAGCATGTTACACCAGCTCACCGCTAACGTAAGCAGCACTGGTATTGGAGTGCGGTAATGAGCAAAATTTTGCTCAACGCTCACTTCTTCTCTGGTTTGTAAAAACCCATAATACCAGCACTGTCTGTAAGTGAGCAGTGAGCATAAACTGCTCGTTAGCACCGCACAGCCTCTAACGCAAAACTCGTAATCTAGGTGATAGTTTTTAAAAAAAAATCATACAAATATAATTTGTTTTGTAGCAGTCCACAGTGCAGTACAGTTGGTCAGTTATTTCACCCCTTGACAAGCTCAGTAGAGTTCTTCTTCTTCAGCACATTATCAATGTACCTGCAGTGCAGCAAGGTGGGGGAGGGGCTTCAATCAGCATAATCAATGCTTTACTGTAATCTCATGGGGTTTCACTGAAATCTATTGAGATTTCATAGCAAACTTCATTAAATTGAGAATGGAAAAAACATGACCTGACTGCCCACTCCCTTGCAAGTCCTTTAGGCATGCATCCTGATTGGATGCTTACAATCCCTTTACAATTAAATGTGACTATCTTCTTTTTTTACAGTGAGATGTTTAGGTGATATTTTCTAGTCAACTTTTTACAGTTATGGTGCATCAATTTTAAGTGATTCAACATTTAGATATCATGCCCTTTTATTCTCTAAATAGGAAATAATGAAGCTCTTTGGGATACAGAATTTTCACAGGGGAGAGTTAGGTTAACAGGGGAGCACCTGGAACTGATATAAAGTCTCAGTTTGCAGAAAATACAAATTAAATTGAAATGTTTTCACTACAGTTTAACTTGTGTTGCATCTAGTTTAGCAACATACATTTTCTGTCATATAGCTTGTAAGAAAAGTCAGACCTACAGGTCTTAAATGCTTAGAGAACATAATAAGTTATGAGAGAGCTTCAGACACACCCAGGGAACTCCCCTGTCTCTTCCAGTTTTGTTGGTTCTTATGTGAGATGTGGCACTGTAATGAAGCAGTTTAAATGGGCAGTCTACTTCAAAAAAATGTATTAGTTAAAAATTAACATAATTCCTTTATTACCCATTCCCCAGTTTTGCATAACCAACATTGTTATATTAATACACTTTCTTTTATACAGGGGGTGAGAGTCTACAATCCATTACTGAGAATTTCTCTTCTCTACCACTAGGAGCAGGCAAAGATTCCCAAACCCCAAGAATCCTATAAAACCCCTCACACGTACCTCAGTCTTTACTTTGCCTCTGCTGGATGTGGTTGAAGAATAAACATGTGCATTTGATTCTTTAGAGAGAAGTGTTTTCAGTCTTTATTGAGGCCCTGTTTCCCCTAAGAGTACAGTGCTTATCAGAGGTATGTATATGGGGTATGGTTTGTTATTCTTTTTTCTCCTCATCGGAAATTTTTCATAAACCTTCCATAATTGGTTGCAGGGACTTATCTTTTGTCTCCATCTATGGATCTACAATATACTAATATTCCATAACCTCTGCTGATATGTTTCAGTACTGGTTTGGCTGTCTGCTGCTTATTTATTGGTGGACGAGTATCCTAAAATGATATGTCTATTTCATCAATAATCTATAGACATTCCTAGCTTAAACTTTAATCGTTTTAGTTAAAGTTTTCTAAATGTAACCACATTTACAAAAGGGATTTCCTTTAGAGAAGCACATATAAGAATACTAAATAGATCATATATCACTCCTAAAAAGATGGCTAAATGGTACCCTGTAGGCAACAACGTTTTCTCTAAATATAGCAGACCAGCCTCAGACCTATCGCATGCCTTCTTTTTTTGTTCTAAACTTCAGAAACTCTGGTCACAAGTAACATTTTGACTAAATAGATCCCTTCCTACTAAAATTAACTTGGATATCCAACTTGTGTTCTTCTTAGCGATCACATGCAGCCCTCAAAATACACAGTTAATTAATCTAGCAATCTTAGTCATTAGACAAATGATCATAAGATCATAAAGCTCCAACAATTGCGGCCTTTACCAAAAACATGTTATACCAAATGGCAGTTGAACAACTAGACCCACTGATATACACTGATAACCAATTAAAACTCTTTCTCCGAAAATGAGAGAAAGTCATACTTTTTCTTCCAATTGACGCACAATTGCAGGTCTTGAACCCTTTTCGTACCTCCACTCTCTTCCTCCAACTGCTGCGGCTGGATTGCTTTCCGCTACACTGGCGGCAAAATCTGATATAACTTTGGGAGAGGCTTCCCTTTTTCTTTTCTTTTCTTTTTTGTAGTTTTATTTATGTTTTGACATAGTGTATTTATATTTAGAAAATGATCTGTTTTCGGCCTTCGATAATGTATATTTTGACGGATTACCTATCAAGATAAAGGGTTAAGATGTACAATTTTTGTTCGTTCTGGGGTAGGACGATTATTTCCCAAAATGTTTCTTTCAAATTATATACTCTTAATATCGTTCATAAATGTCTTGATTTGTATTTTGTTGCATTTACCCTTTGTTTTGTGTAAATGAAAATGGATGTTAAATAAAGATTAAAAAAAAAAAAAACTACTCCTAGTCCATAACCTCTGCTGATATGTTTCAGTACTGGTTTGGCTGCCTGCAGCTTATTTATTGGTAGATGAGCGTCTATTGGTAATTTGCATGTCTGTTTAACCTTCTATGTGCCCTGAAGAAATGGATATCGCTATGTTTTCAGATAGTGAAGTTTCCTGATGAAGAATCTTCAACTGATGTTGAATCTGCTATTTCCACTTTTTTGTTTGATGCTGAACATATTCTTTCTCTTATAAAGAGGTCTTAATTACTTTAGGGGTTAAAGATCCTAAAGTTTCTGATGATTATAAAAAGACAATGCAATAGCACTTACTCTGAATTTCAAAAAGTCAGTAGATTGTTTTATGACAAATTAATTTTTTCTCACATTTTCCAGCCCCCTGTATCATGTGACAGACATCAGCCAATCACAGACTAGTATATGTATACCCTGTGAGCTTGTGCACATGATCAGTAGGATCTTGTTCCCCGAAAGTGTGAATATAAAAACACTGTGCAAAATTTGATAATGGAAGTAAATTTGAAAGTGTCTTAAAACTGCTGCTCTATCTGAATCATACAATTTTATTTTATTTTCACCTTAGTGTCCCTCAAAATTCAGTTGTTAAGACTTCTGTTAATCTACCTGAGGTTTTCCCTATTCCTGATGCTATGCTGTCTCTGACATGATTTCTAGGGAATAGTCTAAGCCAGGTAATTCATATACTCCGTCTGCAAGGTTTGAAAAGTAATATCCTTTACTGCTGCTAATGTTGATTTGTGAGAAACTGTTCCGAAGGTGGATGGGGTCAGTTCCACTCTGGCTAAATGTAGGACGCGATGGGGAAATCTGGAGATCATACTGAGGGATGGGATAAGAGGGTGGGAAATCGATCTGGGAGGGGGTAGGTATAAATAGGTAGAGGGGGGAGGGTAAGAGAGTGGTTTGGGGGATCAGGGAGGTTGGAGGTAAGGGGGGATCCTACACTACAGAAAATATAAAAAAAAATTATTATAAAAAAGCCTTTTATTTTAGTACTGACAGACCATCTGCCAGTATTTAAGATGTGGGTGACCATTGTAAGGTGGGGGAGGGAAGAGAGCTGTTTGAGGGGGATTAGGGAGGGATCAGGGGGAGGGACGTGTCAGGTGGGAGGGTAATCTATACACTAAAGCTAAAATTAACCCTACAAGCTACTTAATTAACCCCATTCACTGCTGGGCATAATACAAGTGTGCTGCACAGCTGCATTTAGAGGCCTTCTAATTACCAAAAAGCAATGCCAAAGCAATATATGTCTGCTATTTCTGAACAAAGGGGATCCCAGAGAAGCATTTACAACCATTTGTGCCATGATTGCACAAGCTGTTTGTAAATAATTTCAGTGAGATACCTGAAGTTTGTGAAAAAGTTAACAATTTTTTTATTTGATCGCTTTGGCGGTGAAATGGTGGCATGAAATATACCAAAATGGGCCTAGATCAATGCTTTGGGTTGTCTGCTAAAAATATATAGTTTTGATAGGTAAATATAAAAAAGGTACAAAAAACAAATGTACAGATAATGTAAGATGGTAAAATACACAACTATCTGTTACAATAATGGACTAAGGACTAATACTCTCCTTGTATTTGGACCGCTGCCTTCTTTCAGTCTCTCCCCAGGGACTGTAATATGATAGAAATGCAATAGTAGATGGCGCTGGTCTTTTAGGAATTCTAATCCCTCTGATAACAAAGAGAAAGAGGCTTGAAGTATACGTAAAAGCCAATTAATAAAGGTGCAGTATACTCACTCCATGAGTTGTATGTGGTCTCCTTGTCTGGAATATCCCACTCAGATAGCTATTGGTAGTAATCCAAAGAAATTCGATAAAGCTGTGAGTCCAGCTAAGAGTTAATGGAAACTCCAATAAAAAATATGCAAAGATATTATAATGAAATAAGTAGAAAGTTACTCCATTAGAATAAGATTTCCGGCCGTCACAGTAGAAAAGGAAAAAATATTCCAGTTAAGATAAAAAGTATTTATTAACTCTACACGTTTCAACGTATAAAAACGTCTTTTTCAAGAGCAAATATAAAATAGGTTTAAAACAGATAAAAAGTTGTGACTGTCTGAGCCGGTTTAAATACAGGTGGTCAATTCCAATTTCCTGTCTGAAACAGATGTATAACATCCTAAATTTATAAAACATTCTATATAATTTATATTCATGCCTGAACAAATATATACATCATCGCAAAGTTATCACTTTAAAATATGCCGTTATGTGAATTAAATTTTATAAAAAATTCAAGTAGTTCAGCATGAATATAAGTATCTAACAAAGAAAATAAAGCTTGCTATGTAATAGCCAATAAGAGGGTTCCCAATAAGTAGTCCTCAAACGAGTAGTTTCAAACAGAGAGTTCCATTTCAGGTCCGATTTTAGTCACATGATTTTGCCGACCTATCCTGAGTAAGCTGTCGACCATTGAAGTGAATAATCCTCAATTGGGTTGAATTTCAATGCGTAGTTCCGTTTCAGGTCCGCCTGTGTTATTGTGAATCCATTGCGTAAAGAAGGGGGAAGTCCTAAATGCCGTACAGATGTCTTTCATAGGCTAACCAAATAGAGTGGCCGTATTTGGCTGATTTTCTGTAAAATGAAACAAATAAACGAACAGTAAATGTTCTTAGTGGAAATAGCAATAATGTTTGTACTACACATTGTTTGGACCAATGAACAGTTCGATTTATTGTCAATAGATATATGAAATACACATATATATAGCGATAAATTTTGACACCAATAAAAAGCCTAAACAAAACCATTATATTGGCCAAGATTATATTTGCATTACATGAATCCGGTTGCCATTATATAATAAGTTGGGGTCACACACAAGTGTTTGTGCCATGCATTGTTTAATTAGAATATCGGTGTTCATAGCTGGTAAAAATTTCTTATTCAATAATTATCGTCACACTTTAACATTATCGAAAAAACTTCAAATAGACAATTATATTTGTGTTTATGTTTCTACATTTCCAATTACGTGGAATTCAACTATTAGCTGGATTCCATGAAATTTGACACATGAAATTCGACATATGATTGAATTGCCTTTATATAGTAAAATATTTTTATATAATAAAATATTCTTAAAGGCACAGTTACCTATTTTTTTTTTTTTACCAATATGATTATAAACCAAATATAGTAAAATATTCTTAAAGGCACCGTTACCTATTTTATTTTTTCTACCAATATGATTATAAATCAAATATAGTCCCTCATCATTAGAATGTGATACGGAAATGTATAATTGTACATGATTTCAAAATGTGCTTATTATATGTGTCAGCATTAAACAAAAGCTGCTATTCTAATGTCTTTATTAAGACCCCAGTGATTAATGTATGTATCCACCAGAGTTCTCTTTTGTCTAACTCATTTTCTAGTTTTCCTCCCCTCCAGTGTGTGGATACTTTCTCTATACCCATCCAGAGAAAGTTTTTATTATCATATTTTTGACATGTGTTACAATGTAAGGGTACTCCATGGTCTTCGTGTTTTTTGTCTATTTTGTTAAGATGTTCTAAAAGACGTGTTTTCAAAAACCTAGTCGTTTGTCCTAAGTATTGCATCTTACAATTACATTGAAGTAAATAGATAACATTAGTAGTTTTACAAGTAATAAAGTGTTTGATCATAAATGTGTTACCTGTAGTAGAGGAAGTGAATGATTAATGTACCCTTTTGGTGTAGTTGCAACCCTTACAACAGCCACAGGTATAAAAACCTTGTAGATTGGAAATTAATAATGGAATTTTAGGAGTCATACTTTTTATTAGACCTTTTATTAGAGAAGGGGCTCTATTTCTGTTTAAATGTAATGATGGCAAAAATGCTCTGGTCTTTTGGGGAAGTTTATGTATGAAATGTCCTTAAGGGGTTAAGGGCAATTCCCATACGAATGCCCCTTTAGGGGCAATGGGTAGCTTAGGTTTATTTTAGTTAGGTTTTTTTTATTTTGGGGGTTTGAGTAGGTGAGGGGTTGTATTGTTAGGGGGGAATTTGTATTTTTTGCAAAAAGAGCTGATTGCTTCAGGTCAATGCCCTACAAAAGTGCTATTGGTAGTTTAGTTTATTGTTAGATTAGGGGGTGTTTTTATTTTGGGGTGGCTTTTTTGTTTTTATAGGGGTATTAGATTAGGTTTCATTTTTTTATTTTGGATAATTTTGTTTATTTATTTTCTATTTTAGATTTTTTTTTATTTTTCGTAATTTTAGACTAGGATTTTTTAATTCAGTAATTTAGGTTTTTTATTTTTGGTATTTTTTTTTAAATAGTTATGTTAGGTTTATTTATAGTTTAAGCTTAGTTTTTTTATTTCACAGGTAAGTTTTTATTTATTTGAAGGTAGTTATATTGGAAGTTTAATTTATAGTTAGTGGGTGTTAGGTTTAGGGGTTAATAGTTTCATTTAGTTTGTCGTGATGTGGGGACCAGCAGTTTAGGGGTTAATAGGTTTATTTAGGTAGTCGCGATGTGGGTGTTTGGCGGATTTGGGGTTAATAGGTTAAGGTTAGTATTTGCGATGTGGGCGGAGGCCGGATTAGAGGGATAATCATTTTATTTAGGTGTTAGCGATGCAGGGTCGGCAGTTTAGGAGTTAATAGGTTTATTTAGTGTTGGCGATGTGGGGGCACGGGGGATTAGGAGTTAATATTTTAATTTAGTGTTGGCGATGTGGGAGGTAAGAGGATTAGGGGTTATTAGGTTTGTTATAGTATTTGCGATGCGGGGAGATGGCAGTTTAGGGGTTAATAGGTTGTTTATGGGTGTTAGTGTACTTTGTAACATATTTGTAATGAGTTTTGTGAAACATTTTTGTTTTAGTCTGAAGGTGTTTATCAGACTGTTCTGTTCCAAAAGGGAGGCAGATACAGTCAGATATCTGTGGCGCTACCAAAAGCTTAACACCGACTATTATGGTATTATTAAGAATAGTTAGGAATTCTATAAAATGATAAATAATTTAATATTATTACTTATGGTTAAAATCCAATAAAGTGTGCACAACACAATACAAATGAATCAATTACAGTTAAAAAGTCACAGCAAATAAATCAAATAAATCATAAATTATAAAATAATAACTCGCTAAAAATCATTAAAAATGATTCACTCAATATATACAAAAGAGCATATATTATATAATTATAAAAAGCATGTAGGAGATAACAAAACTCAGCTGCTATGAGTTATCGAACTCAGGGACAGTGTAACAAACACAATTCCCCCACCCTTATGTTCAAAACTCTGAATATTATAGTAAGGTGTGTGAAAATATTTTAGGGGAAACAGACACCTATTGTAAGATCACTAATAATCCCACATTACAGTTCAACATACAATTGAGACTTTTTCTAGATAAAGCTAGTGAAGAAGGAATATTGAATTAGAAAGAGAGATAATATTTATTTCTAAAAAAATCCCAAAATCCCCTTACTATATTGCCTACTGAAGATCCACAAATCACTGGTCTCCCCACCAGGGAGACCGGTAATATCAGGGATTAATTCAATAACCTCCAATGTCTCTGAGTATATTGACATTTTCCTGCAGAAATATGTGAGGGATTTGCCCTCCAGCCTTAAAATTATTAGAAAACATCACTTGGGAGGAAAATGACATGGGAGATACAGGTATATAATGAAGTTACATCACGTGACAAACCAAAGGACGGGTTAAAAGCATGGGGACCAGATTTGTCCCAAGTTATGCAAACCTCTTTATGGGGTTATGGAAAAGAGATTTCCTAGGGAATAACATACTTCCTATATCAATGATATTATATTAATTTGGAGGGGAACAAAGAATGAATTTGAAAATTTTACGTCTGAAATGAATACTAACTAAATAAATTTGAAATTCACTAGTGAATTAAGTAGAGAAAAAAATTAAAAATTAACTTTTTAGATCTAGAAATTTATGTAACAATATCATAAATACTAAAACACATTTTAAAACTGTTGATGCGAACAATTACATCCATCAAACAAGCTGTCACCACCGAAAGTGGAAAGAAAATATACAGAAGGGGCAACTTTTACGGATTAGGAAAAATTGTAGCAATAACATGGATTATGATATGCAAGCAGACATTCTAAAAGAAAGATTTGTAGCAAGAGGTTATGATAAAACAAAACATGTGGTTATCAAAGATGAAGTAAGGATAAGAGATAGAAAAGACCTGATGACAAAAAGGGTAAAAAAAAAAGTAACAAGAGAGAGGATAATGAACTATTTATCCCCTTCATCACCAAGTATAGTATAGAATAGTTATATAATTGAAAAAATTATCAGAAAACATTGGGCCATCCTCAAAAGTGATGATAGAATAGGTGAATATCTACCTAAATATCCTAGTATAGTATATAAAAGGTCCCAAAACTTAAAATCAATCTTGGCACCTAATGAAATAAAAAATAAAATAACTAGAGATCAAGATCTGATGGGGAAGGTAATTAAAGGCTTTTTTCCATGCCTCACATGTAAGGCATATAAACATGCAGAGAAAAGAAAATAGATAAAATCTAATGTAACAGGGAAAAAGTATAAGATAAAGCAACAAATAAGATGTTGCAATAAAAACGTGGTATATCTTTTAGAATGCAAGTGTGGCCTACAATACATTGGTAAATCGGAAAGACCCTTGAGGGACAGAATTAGGGAGCATAACCTTTCTATAAAAAACCATGATGAAGAGAGAAATAAGGATCTCCCAATACCCAAACATTTCCTTAGCTGTAACAATGCCAATGAGAAATATTTAAGATATATGGGTATAGCAAAGGTCCAAAAAAACTGGAGAGGTATAAATATACACAACAGCCTACTAAAACTAGAAAGTAAGTGGATCTTTAAAATGAAGACCTTAACAACTAAGGGATTAAATCAAGAATTTGAAAAAGGTTGCTTCCTTTCAGAATAGTTTTTTTTGCAAGTTTACAAGTTAAGTTGACCCAACAGAAGGAGTCTAATTTATTTTTTCAATATATTTTGTCAATATATTTTTACAAAATAGAAATGAATTTTTAAGAACATTTGAGTTTGTTTAGTGTTTGGAAACAGTTCTTAGTTTTAGAATACATTTCTGCACTCTTATGGATTACATACAATTGTTATATGGATATATAATATATTACCGTGGCCCCCTATAAGTAAAATTACCTAAACATAAAAACCAAATAATTTAATAAATCTTAAATTTGTCTCTAATCAATTATACATAATTGGAGTATAACAAAAAGGTCTTGTCCCGAAAGATATATATACAAATAGTAATAATGATTTAGATTTAGATTGTTTTTAATAAGTTGTCATGGTTTCCATCTATATATATCATTGGAATGTTTTCAGGAAGATTGTAAGCCTCTGTTTCAAGGGAATTATATACGGGTAGCAACAACTATAACTGTTTTTATTATAAAGCAAAATATAACTGAAATATACCTTTAAAATGAAATAAAGAATAGAAGCTATACCGATGGCATATTACATTATAAATTTGGCTCTTTAAATCAGTATCGGCTTACACCTATATAAAGTACCAACTAACAACGTATGTTAGAGCTTGACAAAGGCTGTAAAAAAGCCAAAACGCGTTGCTCTTTATTGTGATTCCTCTAAGGATCCTAGCTGATACTGCCGGCTGCTGTAAATTGAAGGAAACAGCTTGATACAAGCATCCGAGTAAGATACGCTAATTTCACGTTACATACGGACAGATGAACAACTCCAAACACCCTCCGGTGTAAGTAAATTTGGACACCTGTTGTTTGAACTATGCTGGTGACAAGTGTTTTCTTGTCTTTTTTTTTATTTTTAGAGAAAATATCCTCTTGCCGTGCAAATCTGTCTAAGAGACTGTATTTCCTGATCTGGATTGTTTTAGATTGTTTTTGATGCATTATCTTTAGAGCCCATTTTACTCACCTCTTACTGAATCTGGTACAGAGTGTGTGATGCTGCTCATTTCCTGCATGCCCTCTTATGGTACATCATCTGTGTGAGAAAGGTTGCAGTCTCAGAATTGTGATGTCATCACTTATTATTTTAAGGACCTCTGTTCAGTTAGCTTTGCCCTTGCGTTGTCTCAGACCTGTTTGTGAGTTCCTGTGTTCCAGTTCCTGTGTATTACCTGGCTGTCTGACGTCCCTCCTGGTTCCTGATCCCTGGCTTGTTCTTGACTCTGCTGTTCTCCTTCTTCCTGATTCTGGCTTGTCTGACTACTCGCTTTGGCTCCTGACTTGGCTCATCTGACTACTCGCTTTGGCTCTTACTCGGCTCTTCTGACTACCAGCTCTGGCTTTGACTCCTGGCTTGCTATTTGACTTGTGGAATTTTTATTATTTTTTGTTATTAATAAAGGTGTAATTATTTTTGCACTTCTCATCTCAGTCTGATTCCTGGCACCCTGACATTACACAAGGGCTATTAATCCTGATGGTGCTAATAATCCACCTTTACCTACCATCATTTCCAGGATGGATGAACAGGATCACTGCTTGGATCAATTTGCACTAGCCCTGCAAACCCTGCTGGCTTGCACTGCACATTTGGACCAGAGTGTACCACAAGTTATGGCTGCTCCTGTTTCCGCTGCTGCACCTAGTCCTACCAGGAGCATGTCCAGTTCTGCACCTCTACCTCAGCGATATGGAGGCGATCCTATTCAGTGCAGAGGGTTTTTGAACCAGGTTGACATTTACTTTGAGATGTTACCTCAGGCGTTTCCCTCTGACAGAACTAAGGTGGGATTTCTCATCTTGTTACTCTCTGACACAGTCTTTTCTGGGGCTAATCCCTTGTGGGAGACTAATAAACCTGTGATTTCAAATTACCCTGAATTTGTGGCCTCCTTTCAAAGGGTATTTGATGTTCTGGCTCGCTCCTCCTCTGTTGCTAAATAACTCATGTCCATTCAGCAAGGTACGAGATCTGTTGCTCAGTATGCCATTGAGTTCCGTATGCTTGCCGCAGAGGTAAGTTGGAACAATGAAGCCCTTGTTGCTGCCTTCTTTCATGGGCTCTCTGATGCGATTAAAGACGAAGTTGCTGCCAGAGATTTACCAGAGGATCTCGAGGCATTGGTGTCTTTTTTTATCCTAATTGACATCAGACTCAGAGAGAGGCCCTCTTTCAAGGAGCGCTTGCGGACGCCTCATGTTCCCTTGTCTCCTACGTGTTATTTCCCACCCATGCCTCCCTCTCCTCCCATGCCTCCTGGTCCTGAGTCACCAGGTACTGCTGAGCCGATGCAGTTAGGATTCACGCGTCTCTCCGCGGCGGAGAGGGCCTTTAGGAGGAGGGAGGGGCTCTGCCTCTATTGTGGGTTACAGGGTCACCTTTTAAAGTCTTGTCCTACATGGCCAGGAAATGCTTGCACCTAAGGTCCTGTTGGGGCAGACCTTGGGTGGTTTATCCTTGTCCCCAGTCCTTTCCTGGGTGGACTCCTCCATAGTCCCCCAGGCTCTTGTTGACTCTGGTGCTACGGGCTATTTCATTGACAGTGCTTTTGTATCAAAGCACTACATTCCTGTATTACCTCGGTCTGTTCCGCTTGCTATTGAGGCCATTGATGGCAGGCCCCTTCAGCCCGCACTCATTATTCATGAAACTGCTCCCTTATTCATGGCTGTTGGGGCTCTCCATTTTGAAACCCTCCAGTACCAGGTGATAAACTCTCTACATGTTACGGTTGTTCTGGGTTATCCCTGGCTCCAAAAGCACAATTCCAGTCTTGACTGGCGCAGGTCCAAAATTTTGACATGGTCTCCTACCTGACTGATAGTAAGAATGTTAGGGCTGATGCCCTCTCTCGACAATTTTCACCTCTGTCCAACCTACTCCAGTTATACCTCCTGACCATATTTTGGCTACCATACATACCAATTTGACTTCTCCCTTGGGGCAGGAGGTCCTGGCTGCACAAACAAATGCACCTCCTGAGAAACCTAGTGGTAAGTGCTTTGTTCCTGAGAATCTTCAAACTAAACTTTTGCACACTTACCCCTATCCTAAAGCCGCAGGTCACCTGGGCAAGAACCAAATGATTTGGTCTGTCACTCAACAATTCTGGTGGCCAGGTCTTTGTTCTGATGTTGCTGCGTATGTTGCCTCCTGCTCAGTTTGTGCACAGAATAAGACTCCTTGATGTCTTCCTGTGGGTCTTCTTCAGCCTATTGCTAATGGTGAGCATCCTTGGACACATGTTTCTATGGACTTCATTGTCGCGTTCCCTGTTTCCAATGGCAATACTGTTGCCCTGACCGTTTTTTTTAAAATGTCACATTGCATTCCCTTGAAGAAGCTGCCTACCACTCAGGAGCTTGCTTCAATTTTTGCCCGGGAGGTCTTTTGTTTACATGGGTTAACCAAGGAAATAGTCTCGGACAGGGATAGCCAGTTTGTCTTCAGATTTTGGCATTCCTTTTGTGCTCAAATGGGGATCCAGCTTTCCTTCTCTTCAGCATATCACCCTCAATCCAAAGAGGCTGCGGAATGGTCTAATCAAGCTCTGGAACAGTTTCTCTGTTGCTATGTCTCAAATCATCACAATAATTGGTCTGAACTGTTACCTTGGGCAGAGTTTGCTCATAATAGTGCTATTAATGCTTCCTCCAAGTTATTCCCGTTCATGGCGAATTATGGGTTTCAACTATCCTTGTTGCCCAATGCCCGATCCATTCATGTCTCAGGGTATTCCTGCTTTGGAGGAGCATCTCTGGCAACTCCGTTCCATGTGGGTGCAGATTCAGGATTGCCTTCATCGTTGTATGCTGTGCCAAAAGTTCCAGGCTGATCGTAGGCGTCTGCCCGTGCCTTCCTACCAGGTTGGTGAGAGGCTGTCCTCCCACAACTTGAACCTTTGTGTGCCTTCCAATAAACTGGCTCCCCGTTATGTTGGTCCTTTTCGAATACTCCGACTCTCGTATGTCCAGGGGCCAGGTACAGTATTTGGTTCACTGGAGGGGCTACAGTCCAGAGGAGCGTTCATGGGTTACCTCCTCTGATGTTCATGCTCCTGCCCTTCTCTGTGCCTTTCATGCCCATTTCCCCAATAAGCCTTTTGTCCTCCCATGGGGGAGGGGTCTTTGAGGGGAGGGTACTGTCAGGGTTTTTTCTCTGATTTGTTTGCCATGTGCTGCTGGCAGCCATTTTACTCACCTCTTACTGAATCTGGTACAGAGTGTGTGATGCTGCTCATTTCCTGCACACCCTCTTATGGCCAGACTGGTGTACATCTTCCGTGTGAGACAGGTTGCAGTCTCAGAATTGTGATGTCATCACTTATTATTTTAAGGGCCTCTGTTCAGTATGCTTTACCCTTGCGTTGTCTCAGACCTGTTTGTGAGTTCCTGTGTTCCAGTTCCTGTGTATTACCTAGCTGTCTGACGTCCCTCTTGGTGCCTGATCCCTGGCTTGTTCTTGACTCTGCTGTTCTCCTTGTTCCTGATTCCGGCTCATCTGACTACTCGCTTTGGCTCCTGACTCGACTTGTCTGACTACTCGCTTTGGCTCCTGACTCGGCTCGGCTGACTACCAGCTCTGGCTTTGACTCCTGCCTTGCTAGTCTACTTATGGACTTTTTATTATTTTTTGTTATTAATAAAGGTGTGATTATTTTTGCACCTCTCGTCTCAGTCTGATTCCTGGCACCCTGGCAGTTACACTGTTTGTTACACTGTCCCTGTCAGATGAGTCTTGCTATCTCCTACATGCTTTTAATAATTGTATAATATATGCTCTTTGTATGTATTGTATGAATTATTTTTAATGATTTTTAGCGGGTTATTATTTTATAATTTATTATTTATTTGCTGTGACTTTTTAACTGTAATTGATTCATTTGTATTGTGTTGTGCACACCTTATTGGATTTAAACCATATGTGATTATATTAAATTATTTATCATTTTATAGAATTCCTAACTATTCTTAATAATACCATAGAGTTAAAATCAGCCATAATAGTTGGTGTTAAGCTTTTGGTAGCGCCACAGATATCTGACTGTATATGCCTCCCTTTCGGAACAGAGCAGTCTGATAAACACCTTCAGACTATTGCATTATTTGGGTTTAGAAGAAATCCCATTTATTCTGTTGGTTTCACCAACTATATTTGCGAGCACAGTTCAGTTCTTGCATTCCTTGAAACATTTTTGTGTTGCAAAATCCATAACTACTGGTCTTTGATAGCGGAATGGATTGTGCCGGTATAAGCTATAATGCTAGCGGAACAGCCTGACCGCACAACCTGTAATACGGGTGAGCTGAATATTCCATACTCAAAAGCCATTTTTTGAGTGCAGAATGGATCGTTGCGGTATAGGCTAAAACGCTAGTGGAATAGCCGTAACACCGCAACTTGTAATACGGGTAAGCTGAATATTCTGCTTGCAAAGGCAATTTTGTCAGTGGTATAGACACGGGTAAACATAATGCATTACAGCCAAAAAATACGATTGCACAAAATGGAAAATACTCAAATGGTTATGAAAATAAGATGAACTTTATTCAGGACGCTGGAGTCTTCATATAAACAACAGTATTCGTTTAATGGTTAAAAAACTCATATAATAAAAGTCTCAACTGGTTTTGGTAAAACAGCACCTTTCTCATGAGTTAAAATCAAAGAACCCTTTTGAGAGAGGTGCTTTGTCACCGAAACTGGTTGAGACTTTTATTATATGAGCTTTTTAACCATGTATACTGTTGTATGTTGTTTATGAAGACTCCAGCATTCTGAATAAAGCTGATATTATTTGCATAATTCCATTTGCTCGTTTTCACATGAGACCTCTTCAGCTCCCAATACAAGTCAGTCTCTGACTTGGTGGCTGGATCATCAGTTTATTATTCAGGGGGTTTCTTTTGTTCATCCTACAGATGCAAGTCTTTCAGGTTGGGGAGCTGTTTGGGGGTCCTTGAGAGCACAGGGAGTTTTGAATCCTCAGGAGGTGAGGTTACATATAAATGTTCTATAACTCTGTGAAATTTTCAGGGCTCTTCATGCTTGGCATCTGTTGAAAAGAGAATCTCATCTCGTCATCGTTTTCACACAGATAATGTCACAGCAGTGGCTTATGTAAACCATCAGGGTGGGGGGTCTTACATTTCCCTAGCTATGAGGGAGGTGTCTCAAATTCTCTCATGGGCAGAAATCAATTTCAGTGTAGTCTCTGCGATTCATATTCCAGGGGTGAACAACTGGGAAGCGTACTTTCTCAGTTGTCAATCTCTACATCCAGGTGAGTGGTCTCTTCACCAGATTGTGGACCTTGGGAGTCTCTCAGAGATATATCTGATGACTTCTTATTTGAACAGCAAACTTCCAAGGTAATTTGCGAGGTCCAGGGATCCTTAAGCAGTTTGTTGTTCATTTTAGCTTGCTTATTTTTTTCCTCCTCTGGTACTTCTGGTACTGATTTACAAAATAAGCCTAGAGAAATCTTAAGTAATCCTGATTGCACAAGCTTGGCCTCGCAGGATTTGGTCTGCAGATCTGGTTTAAGTGTCCAGCTGTTATTTTTGGCCTCTGCGGTCAGACCTTCTGTCTCAAGGTTTGCTTTTCCATCTGGATATCAAGTCTCTAAACTTGATGGAATGGAAATGTATCATCTAGTCCTTAGACATAGGGGTTTCTCTGATTCTGTGATTGAAACCTTAATTCAGGCTCGTAAGCCTGTAACTAGGAGAATATTTCATAAGGTCCAGAAGGCTATGAAATATTACATTAATGCTACTAAGGACTTTTGTTCATTCACGTTTCCGGTTCTTGGAAAGCTCAGAAAGTTTCTGCTGTTTCTTTGGCCACTTGGTTGAATCTTTTGATTCACAAGGCTTACTTGTAGGCAGGTCAGCCTCCACAGCAGTGGATTGCTGCTCATTCTACAAGGTCAGTTGCCACTTTTTGGGCCTTAAAGAGTGAGGCTTCAGTTGACCAGATTTGCAAGGAAACTACTTGGTCTTTTTTGCATACTTTTACAAAATTCTAACATTTTGGTGTTTTTACTTCTTCTGACGCAGCCTTTGGTAGGAAGGTTCTTCAGGCAGTTGTCTCAGTTTGTTTTTTTGCCTGTTTGATTTATTTTAAGTGTATTAAAAAATAAAATAAATAAATATATATATATATATATATATATATATATATATATATATATATATATATATAAAATGGGGTTGTGGATTTAATTTTTTCAGTGAAAAAAAGATGTTTTTAAATCCCTGACTTTATGTTATTTCTCTTGACCTCCACATCGTGGGTATTAGTTCCCAGGAGTAATGGATCATAGACACCACCTGTATGAAAGCATAATTTATGCTTAGCTGATAAATTAATTTATTTCATAGTGGTGAGAGTCCACAAGACCCACTGATGTTTTTTTATGGTTATTTTTTTTTTGTTAGCACATCTCTATTATTCCTTTTTCTTAACTCACTTAATAAATTATGTTTTTTACATCTGTGATTACCTCTTGTATCTTAGCCTCTGTAGACTGCGCCCATATCTCATTTCTTTTGACAGATATGCATTTTAGTCAGTCACACATGAAATAGCAGTGTCTAACTATGAAAAATGATCAAAAAGCACTGAGATAAGACACAGCCTTCAACAGCTTAGAAATCAGCATATGTTTAACTTTCAACAAAGAATATCAAGAGAACAAAGCAAATGTGATGATAAAAGTAAAATTGAAAGTTGTTTAAAATTGCATACCCTATCTGAATCATGAAAGTTTAAATTTGACTAGACTGTCGCTTTAATTATATTAATGACCTTCTGGAGAGATTACTGTAAAGCACCATATGAATTGCCCAGACACCTGAACCACGCTTTAAGTAAATCAAAGGTCCATGTATGGGCAAATTCCATACCCTAGGCCCATATTATGAGTGGCGGACATCCGCTTTTAGACCCATACTTATAATAAATTAGGAGAATAGAGGGAGGTGGAATCAAATGGGCATCATATAAGATATAAAACGTATCATAACAGACTTTAAAAAAAAAAAATTGGGACAGTACATTAAAACGTCTCACATTATGTTAGTATGCAGTTTATAGAATATACCATATGCTATGTATCTTATTATAACATTTTATTATATTAGTTTGTTTAGGAAATATTAATATTGCTCAATCATCATTTACATTTAAATTAGTTTATACCATTTATTAAAAGTATCTGAATTAGTAGCAGCATCTAGAACCCAGGGGATAGGTGGACAAGTCCACATTTCACCTGGGAGGCCTGCGACATATCTCACTGAGAAAAGACCTGGCTGATAGCTCCTTGTCTACCATCTGAACGACCAGTGGAGGAACTGGGCCGCAGATCTGTTAGAGGATTTTCTTTCAACGATGAGTAGATCTGCACTTCACTTTCACCTCACTTCTCACCAAGAATCCAAAAGAAAATGAGGATGATGGGAAGTGGGAAGGATTTAAAGCTCTGTTGTGTTGGGGTGTGTTTGCCTCCTCCTAGTGGTCAGGAGGGGGATATTCCCACACGTGATGGCTTGTGGACTCTCACTATCTCATGAAAGAAATATTTGTTTAAAAGTGTTTTAAAACCATAAATCATAGATTTTTAATACCTATCAGCAAATAATTATTTTTAAGGACTGAATAATGTAAATATAAAAAAAATCATCTTTATTTATTAAACAATATGCTGAAGCATTAGTCTTATTTGTGTTCATGACAACACTCATAATGATCTTTTCATTAAATTTAACATTTTTCATTTTAGTTCGTTTTCGTTCATAGTCGTGTTCGTTACGGACAAATTTCGTTTGAAGTTTTTGTTTCTAACTAAAATATTAGTTTTAAGCTACAGTGCAGATTCTTGCCATTTTTCTTTATCTAAAGCTGTATTTAGCAATGCTAGATTTAATTTTGTCATTCTATGTAATTCTTAAACGTATTGTTTTATTTATACTTCTCAACTAAAAGTTTACGGGTACAGTAACAACTAATTATACTAAACATATGTAACATTACTATACTGAAAGTGTCTATACTTGAAGGGACATGAAACACAATTTTTTCACTCATGATTTAGACAGAGGGGCCAATTTATCAATGTCTGTCCGACATGATACGCTATAAATGAAACAAGATGTTTCCGTTTACACTTAGTCCCATCCACACTCCAAACTGTCCCAATTTACAGATGCAAATATTCCAAAGTCCAAACTATTCCCAAAACCCAAACCTTTTCCGGTCTCTAGCAGTTTGGATAAAGGGTTTTCTACGTGTACTTTATATGCAAAAATAAACCTAAAGAAGCAATTTCTCATACATTTTATATTCTGCATCTGGTATAACAAGTCATTCGAAACACATTAAGGGAAAAACTATTTACAGTATTCTGTCCCTTTAAGAGTGAATGACACATGCTGCAAGCCAAATACTTAACAGATGAGACATAACAGATGGCAGGTTCTAGGTTATTAACTGCAAAACAAAACAAAATATATGTAAGTTTTTTAATATGAAGCACTGGTTACTAATGGCAGGACTGGCCAGGTGCTACATTACTTGATATTTATTCTTATGCAAAAGAAAATGCCTCAAAATAAAATTAGATTGAAATCACATTTTAGCAAAAAAACAAACCATAGGAAATTAGTTATGTCTGATCAATTTACTTTCATTTTATATACTACGCAATTGGGTTCCAATACACAGTTAATGGGACATAAAGACAAAATGTAACTTTCATGGCTCAGATAGAGCAATTTTAAATGACTTTTATTTGTACTTCTGCCATGAAATTTGCTTTATTCTCTTGGTATCCTTTTTTAATTGGCATACCTAAGTAGGGTTGGGCACTACTGGGAACTTACTGAACACATCGGATGAGCCAATGATATGAAAGATATGTGCTTAGCCACCAATCACCAGCTAGCTCCCCGTAGTGCTGCTCCTGACCCTACCTAAGTATGCTATTTAGCAAAAGGATACCAGGAGGAACAAAGTCAGTTTGATAATAGAAGTTAATTGAAAAGTGTTTATATGATCCACACTCTAACGAGTGTAGAGCTGCTTTTTTATATAACCTTTAAAACGGCTGGATGTGGCCCATGGCCTGGGGTTTGGAAATTGCAGGCTGATAATACACACAGCTTCCTGTGAGTGCCAGTGAGCACCCAGGGCTGAGCATGTTGCTGGGTCATAGGATGTGTACCCAATCCAGTCTGAGTGTGCAGTCCCTTTCTGTGTTTTGTATATGTCTAAGGTGATTACATAATCCTGTGCACCCTTCACTTGTTCCCAGTTTGTTGGATTGAGAGCTTGCATTGTGTGGCTGTTTTAGGGTCTCAGGTATTGGAAAGGACCTTGATGTGGTACCTGGGCTTGTCCCATTTGGCCAGATGCGGTAACTAACCTTTCCATTTTTGTTTTTAATCTTAGCTGAGAGCTTGTAAGTGAGTGCTGGACTGCCCTATGGTTCTTGCACCCAGAGCTATCGGGGGTTAACTGCCTGTGACTCTGGGGACAGCACAGCTTCATGTGAGTGCCAGTGAGCACCCAGGGCTGAGCATGTTGCAGGGTCATGGGTTGTGTGCCCGGTCCGGTATGAGATTGCAGTCCCCTTCCGTGTTTTGGCCCATGGCCTGGGGTTTGGAAATCGCAGGCTGATGATATGTAAAAGCTGTTATTCATATATTATTAGGGAAAATAAATGTGTACAAAGGACTTTTGTCTTGAAGACTCTAAATTGCAGATAAGTGTGAAAAATAATCATTTGTTTATCATAACTGAGATTTCTATTAGCAGAAAAAAAAAGTATGTTATCAACATTAGACAGGTTTAGAACTAAAGGTCATATTGAGAAAAACATATATTTATCTATGTTGCAAAATTATACAATGATCTTTTTTTATCACAAACAGAAATCTGAAACAGATTGTCATAAAATGTGTGAATAAGATTTAACCCTGTATGGTTAACGTGCCCAGCATTTCCAATACTGTGCATCTGGTCTTCTTTGTGAAGTGGCTCTCATGGAATTTGTGTGAGCCAATTGAAAACCTATTTATTCCATTTCTTGGCTTTTCACATTTTTTTTGTTTAAAGTTTTTCACATTCTAATGGGTAGCTGTGGCCATTTTTTTTTCAATTTGTTTTACCAGATTTTTTGAGTTGGAGAGGTGTGGAGCAGTGATCGCAGGATTATATGCATGAAGGGGCTCTCTCCTTCCCCTATCTGTTAGGTAAGAGGGGATAAGCAGTAATCCCTTTATGCTGTATGTGTGTAAGAGCCCTATCCATTCCCTATCTGTGAGAGAAACTTGAGCAGTAATGAAGCTATTCTGTAACATTTATAGCGTGTAAAGAAAATACGGGTCCATGTACTAGAAAGCGGATGCTACTTTTGAGCCCCTATAAGGCAGGCTCGTGCTAGCCTTCTTACCGCATGTCAGAAACATTGGTCATATGACCACTTCTTCTTAATCTCTTTACCACCTCTTAATCCCACTGCCACGATTGGTTGTTTAAGAACAGGGGTCAGCGGTGCACAGGGCAATCCTTGTGCAAAAGTATATGCAGTCAGTAAATGAATAACATATGTTGCCCACTTGCAATAAAGATGGCTGGACAGGTTCCCAAGTTCGGAATGGTATCCATATATTGCTTTGTACATGGGTCTGTAAGCATGTAAATATTTACCAGCCAGTATTGTAACAAGTGTTTATGTGTCTTAATACCAAGTTCTGGTAATCATATACATTTTTGTATACAGTTTTCCTTTCTCTTGTAGATAAAATAATATAGAGTGAAAACGATATTGCTAAAATCCCATTTTTAGACGTTGAAATTTGTACATAAATTTAATACAATCATTTAAATATTTTTGTAGAAATTTTGGATATTAAAATATTAATAATAGAATTGCACAAAATGATATGTAGTAAATAATCGAACATATTAGGAATTTATATTATTGGTTAAAAGACAAAAGACTGTATTCAAACACATTAGACAATCATCAATACTGAATCCATTTACTGCTAAATGGCTATAGTTTTGGGAGGAGTCCGTGAGTGTCTAAAAAAATTATTTGAAAAGTCCCACTGAAAAGTCTACAATACTTATGTTTCTTACAGATTTTGACATACAATCTTTTTGTATGCTAACTGATGGTGTAGAATGTGGAACCATTGTCTCTTCCATTGATGCAGTAAAGCTGGTATGCGAGGCTGGTGAATTAGTCAGGGAGATCTGATGTTCACTATTGTTCATTGCATTAGTCAGACATTTGTAGAAGAAGGAAAGCCCATAACACAGATTAAATGAGAGTAGCCAATTGCAGCTCTTATCTTATCTCTATCTCTATCAGTAGCCAATTGCAGCTCTTATCTTATCTCTATCTCTATCAGTAGCCAATTGCAGCTCTTATCTTATCTCTATCTCCAGATGCAAACCTAACCACCCTAGAGAGTGTATATCTAGTGCTGCGGAATATGCTGGCGCTTTAACAAATAACTGATAATAATAATATATACTCTGATTGCAGAGTGGTAGAGAAAATACTGTTTGCAGTGATGCACAGCTGAAATATGTTACAATTATTTTTTGCATGAAAAAATATGTATTTCCCTTGACCCCGCCCTACCCAGGCACTTAATTCCCAAAATAAATACACAGAGAAAGCTTGACTGGGTTATAATGGCCACAGCACTGTTTATTAAAATGTTATACCCATAACATACATTAGCATAACACAACTGATTACTATCCATAATAAACCATAACCACCCAGGTGTTTGCCTGCTATTCTATAGTTCCACTTTCACCTTGTCAAGCTTCTCATGTAGGTACCCTATAATTTTAATCTACCATTATCTCCAAAGTAGGGTGGCCATATTGCCGCTTTAAAACAGGACACATATGAAAAATACATATGTCAGGGCTGTTTAAGGAAATGTTTTGAATAATGTTCTATTAGAAGAACCCTATATGTATTTTTCATATCTGTATATCAGACCCAACTCCTAATAAAACCTATTACCAAAAACCAAACAGAAATTAAGGAGGGAGGGCTGGGAGCTTCTTCCCACCATTTTTATATCCAGAAAAAAAGAGGGCCTCTTCTGGCAAACCTACCCTACCTTATAAAGCCTTCCTCAGCAACTCCACCCCTCTAGCAGCCTAACCTATCACTTGGCCTTTGCATGGGGTCAAATGCTCCTATGCTATATTCATAGCTCCGTGGGTGTCTGTAATAGGAAACTCAGTTCTATAAATGTAAACTAAATAAAACCATGTGTATTTGTGTTTAAAAACTGAACAAATGTGTGTTATCTTTGGGTGGAACATTTGTCATTCTGATTTTTTATGGAAAATATTTTCAGTAAATAAAATTGCTTCAGTTATGTGTAGTTTCCGTTGTTGTGTGTTCTGAAGACGCCATAAAACCCAGGCACATACTTTTTTCTATGCATGCTGCTGTCTTCCATCTTTTTTTTACCCACTTGCTAACAATCAGCTAGATTACAAGTCTGTGCGTTCGTCTTTTAACACTGAAAATATGGTATTTTCAGTGTTAAAACAGCACCGCAGCCATTACAAGTCTTGTCGGTATAGCTGTACTGCAAGCCTTTTAGCCTGTAACGCAACGTCAGTACCGCACTCTTTTTTTTTAATGGGATTCCCATAGCGCTGACATTACGAGTTTTGCGGTGAGGCTAAAAAGCGAGGTTACAGCCTGAAATGACAAGATCTAAACCGCAAGCCACCCCACAACGAAATATACTAAACTAAACTATTAACCCCTAATCCGAAAGCCCTCCACATCGCAATAAATTAATTTAAACTATTCACCCCTAAACCTAATGCCCCCTAACTTTATATTAAAATTACAATTTCCCTATCTTAAATTAAATGAAAACTTATCTGTCAAATTAAAAAAAACTAAGTTAAAACTAACAATTAAACTAATATAATTATTAAACTAAAATTAAACTAACTACCAATTAACTAAAACTAAACTACACATTAAAAAATTCCTAGCACTTCAATAAATAAATAAAAAAAAAAAAAAAAAAAAAATCATCTACATTGTTTGGTTGAAATCAATGTCCCTCAAGATCCAAAAAAAAAAAAAAAAATTCCTAGCACTAAAAATTACAAAGTATTAAACGAAAAACTAAATTACAAAAAATAATAAACACTAAATTACGGAAAATAAAAAACAAAATTATCAAAAATAAAAACGAATTACACCTAATCTAATAGCCCTATCGAAATAAAAAAGCACACCCAAAATAAAACAAAAAACCCTAGCCTACAATAAACTACCAATAGCCCTTAAAATGGCTTTTTGTGGGGCATTGCCCCAAAGATATCAGCTCTTTTACCTGTAAAAAAAATACAAAGACCCCCCAACAGTAAAACCCACCACCCAACCAACCCCCCAAATAAAAAACCTAACTCTAAAAAAAAACCTAAGCTATCCATTGCCCTGAAAAGGGCATTTAGCTCTTTTACATTGCCCAAACCCTAAATTAAAAAAAAAACACACCCAAAAAACCCTTAAAAACTAACCCCCTGAAGATCCACTTACAGTTTTTGAAGTCCCGATTGAATGATCTTCATCCAAGCAGCGGGAAGTCTTCATCCAGACAGCCTCTTCAATCTTCATCCCGGTGGCAAAGTCCTCATCCAATCGGCGAGAAGTCTTAATCCCTGCGGCCTCTTCAATCTTCATTGAGACGGCATCTTCTATCTTGATCCTAGTGGCGCGGAGCAGGTCCATCTGGAAGACAACCACAGGGCCGGATTGGGCCGTCGGGATACCGGGAAAATGAGTGGGCCGGTACTAGCTGCACTGAGCCGGAGCCTTTTTTTGGGCTTTGGCTGACATTTGCTAGCTTCCCAATTGTCTATCGCAGCGGCAGTCGGCAGACACTGCTCAGGAGTCAGAGCTAGATATCACGCCGCCGCGGGCCACAATACTCAGTCACTGGCTGCTACTGCTGGTAGAGGATTACTGGGGCAGGCCGCGGCGAACATCACGTGAGCACACTCACAGTCTCACGCATCAGGACTGAGTCCAGGAGGGAGCCGAGCAAGGAGGACACGGCCCACGTGGAACAGACTCAAGTCAAGAGACAGCAGCCGCCAGCTTCCTGAGCCAGTCAGAGACTGACAGTCAGTCAGTGTCACTGACCGGTCAGATTATAGCTACAGGCCACTGGCCAGGGATCAGATTCAGACTGAGAGATCATCAGACAGGGATCTACTTTGAAGAAAGGTAGGGATGACTACTAGGTTCGTTTAAAAATGTATGATGTTGATGTATGAATGAATGTATTACTGCCCAGTGCCTGCCTGGCTGAAATGAAGAGTGTGTGTGACAGTCTCAGAAACATTTGCCCAAAATTGCCCTAAACCTTAACCAGCTGAGCCCACACCACTAAGCTTGTTTATATAATATGATAATTAATGTGTCATGTTGTCATAGGAGGTGGTGAGTGCCCCAGCCATTGTGTGTCAGATGCCAGTCGTTTGTTTTTTGTTTTCCAAAATTGGGCGTTTATATTAGTTCTAGCCATGGAAGATTCTGATGCCGGGACTATTGTCTTATCAGATTATGAGTCATCTTGCCCCATTGTCGCAAGTCTACCACTCTTGTCTCTTGTGCCTGCATAGTTTGCCGGGTCCCTCAGGCTCGGGGGACCTTGGATCTGCTGAGCCATCGGCCTCCGGGGGCTCTGTTCCTCAGGAGGCACCTTCCCAATCGCACACTCCTTTTGCTTTTGCAGGTGACCCCGACGTTGATGTCCCCTCTACGCAGGGTGGTTTTTTTCCCCCAGAGATAGCAGGACATTTTCGTTTTAATATTTAATTTGCGCTGATTCATCTGCAAGATACCAAGGTTTCCTTGCAGTTATGTGCCTGCCTGCCTATCCTGGGTGTTCAGACTGTGAACGGCACTGTAATATTCCCCCCAGGTATGATTGTTCCCCCATGTTGTTCTATTCATTATAGGATTATGCGGCTGCATATCCTACTACGACGTCTTTTTGATTTGTTGGGGGGGATCCTCTCCTTTATTGTCCGGGGACTTATCAGTTCTCCCACGGTTCTTCGGAATAGATGATGGGGTTAATTTTATCTCCGGTCGGTCTATTATGAGCTTTCCCAGCCTTTTTTTCTCTGTTTGGCAGGTCCTGCGGAGACATAGTTCCTTCTGGGCGGATGCCTTCGGGTGCCCTTGTTTATTTTATCCGAGTCTGGTTTATTTACTTTATATTTTTTTCCTACGGGAATTCTGGGATTGCTTGGATTTAGTTCTTCCACGGAAGTCGTTACCGGATTCATCTGGAGTTGAGGTGTGCACTGTTAATTGTTAATGACGCATGTTGCGCCTGGCTGGTCCGGTGGGACCTACTGGTTCACTTGTTTTTGGTTGTTGTTTTTATACACTACACTTACATCGCAAACTTCTGGTCTTGATGTCAGGAGCACTTGGGCTGTCCGTGTCAGTCTGCTCCAGAATCATGGGCGGGTGGAGTTCCACCGCGTCCCATTGCATCCCCGGCCTGTGGGGTGAGGTCCTTGCTGCTGTGTACGGTTCTGGCCATTTTGGCTGCCCTTGGTGGTTCTTCTAGAGACTAGATGCCGTTGGGTAGCTAGTATAGGTCGGGTCATGCTGAGGTGGCTGCTTACTCCTACCTCCACTTCAGGGAGCTTTGGATGCTCTGATGGAATCTTAGGTTGCAGCTCATGATGGTGTTCTCCTGTGTTGCCACTGGTGTTTCGGTCATTTCTGCCGCCCCTTAGGGGTTGGGAACTGAGGTGAGCTCGGCCCTCGGAATCCTGTGCCTCGTAACTGCTTGTCCAGGGTTTTACTTCTTGGACTCGGGATGTGTGTTTTATCGCAGTATATATCCTGTGTCCTTCTGTGCTTGCTGTTCGAGGTCTTCCTTTTCCTTGATGAGTTAGTCTTCCAGCTTGTTGGTCCGGTTTGGGGCGTGTGGCCTTGGGTTCTGACTAGTGGAAACTCATTGTAGGTTTGGCAAGGGAGTCCAGGGTTCTGTCAGTCCAAGTTCTGGCTATCTCTCCTTGTCACTGTTATCCCCTTGGGTGATAGGGGTTGGGTCAGGATGAGTTCCACTGTTGTCCTTGGGAAGCTTGGAATTGTTGGCAGATTGGGTACCTGTGGTGCGGTCGGGCTTCTGGGCCTTCCTTTCTTAGGGGTTATTTGCCCTGTTGTCCTCATTGGGACTAGTATTGGATTTTAGCCTGTATGACCTTTCCCTTTCTTGTTTCTGCATTTTGCGGACGTTTGCTCGGCACATGGTGGTTGCACATTAGTTGCCTTGCTGCCGGTGTTGTGGGGGCTTGAGAGGCTGTCTCTCATAGATAATTTCTTTCATGTAATTAGCAAGAGTCCATGAGCTAGTGACGTATGGGATATACATTCCTACCAGGAGGGGCAAAGTTTCCCAAACCTTAAAATGCCTATAAATACACCCCTCACCACACCCACAATTCAGTTTTACAAACTTTGCCTCCGATGGAGGTGGTGAAGTAAGTTTGTGCTAGATTCTACGTTGATATGCGCTCCGCAGCAAGTTGGAGCCCGGTTTTCCTCTCAGCGTGCAGTGAATGTCAGAGGGATGTGAGGAGAGTATTGCCTATTTGAATGCAGTGATCTCCTTCTACGGGGTCTATTTCATAGGTTCTCTGTTATCGGTCGTAGAGATTCATCTCTTACCTCCCTTTTCAGATCGACGATATACTCATATATACCATTACCTCTGCTGATTCTCGTTTCAGTACTGGTTTGGCTTTCTACAAACATGTAGATGAGTGTCCTGGGGTAAGTAAATCTTATTTTCTGTGACACTCTAAGCTATGGTTGGGCACTTTGTTTATAAAGTTCTAAATATATGTATTCAAACATTTATTTGCCTTGACTCAGAATGTTCAACATTCCTTATTTTTCAGACAGTTTCATATTTGGGATAAATGCATTTGTTTCAATTTGACTTTTTCCCTGTGGGCTGTTAGGCTCGCGGGGGCAGAAAATGCTTCATTTTATTGCGTCATTCTTGGCGCGGACTTTTTTGGCGCACATTTTTTTTTCTGTTTCCGGCGTCATACGTGTCGCCGGAAGTTGCGTCATTTTTTGACGTTTTTTTGCCTCAAAAATGTCGGCGTTCCGGATGTGGCGTCATTTTTGGCGCCAAAAGCATTTAGGCGCCAAATAATGTGGGCGTCTTTTTTGGCGCTAAAAAATATGGGCGTCACTTTTGTCTCCACATTATTTAAGTCACATTATTTATTGCTTCTGGTTGCTAGAAGCTTGTTCACTGGCATTTTTTTCCCATTCCTGAAACTGTCATTTAAGGAATTTGATCAATTTTGCTTTATATGTTGTTTTTTTCTTTTACATATTGCAAGATGTTCCACGTTGCAACTGAGTCAGAAGATACTTCAGGAAAATCACTGCCCAGTGCTGGAGCTACCAAGCTAAGTGTATCTGCTATAAACTTTTGGTATCTGTTTCTCCAGCTGTTGTTTGTATTGCATGTCATGTCAAACTTATTAATGCAGATAAAATTTCCTTTAGTACTGTTACATTACCTGTTGCTGTTCCGTCAACATCTAATTTTCAGAGTGTTCCTGATAACATAAGAGATTTTATTTTTTAAATCCATTAAGAAGGCTATGTCTGTTATTTCTCCTTCTAGTATACATAAAAGTCTTTTAAAACTTCTCTTTTTTCAGATGAATTTTTAAATGAACATCATCATTCTGATACTGATAATGGTTCTTCTGGTTCAGAGGTCTCTGTCTCAGAGGTTGATGCTGATAAATCTTTGTATTTGTTCAAGATGGAATTTATTCGTTCTTTACTTAAAGAAGTATTATTTGCATTAGAAATAGAGGATTCTGGTCCTCTTGATACTAAATGTAAACGTTTAAATAAGGTTTTTAAATCTCCTGTAGTTATTCCAGAAGTGTTTTATCTCCCTGATGCTATTTCTGAAGGAATTTCCAGGGAATGGAATAATTTGGGTAATTTATTTACTCCTTCTAGACGTTTAAGCAATTATATCCTGTGCCATCTGACAGATTAAAGTTTTTTGGGACAAAAATCCCTAAGGTTATGGGGCTGTCTCTACTCCTGCTAATGTACTACTATTCCTACGGCAGATAGTACTTCATTTAAGGATCCTTTAGATAGGAAAATTGAATCCTTTCTAAGAAAAGCTTACTTATGTTCAGGTAATCTTCTTAGACCTGCTATATTTTTAGCGGATGTTGCTGCAGCTTCAACTTTTTGGTTAGAAGCTTTAGCGCAACAAGTAACAGATCATAATTTTATAGCATTATTATTATTCTATAACATGCTAATAATTTTATTGGTGATACCATCTTTTGATATCATTAGAGTTGATGTCAGGTATATGTCTCTAGCTATTTTAGCTAGAAAAGCTTTATGGATTAAACTTGGAATGCTGATATGTCTTCTAAGTCAACTTTGCTTTCCCTTTCTTTCCAGGGTAAATAATCATTTTCGTTCCTTTCCTCACAACAAGGAACAAAAGCCTGATCCTTCATCCTCAGGAGCGGTATCAGTTTGGAAACTATTTCCAGTTTGGAATATATCCAAGCCTTATAGAAACCTATAGCCAGCTCCTAAGTACCTATGAAGGTGCGGCCCTTATTCCAGCTCAGCTGGTATGGGGCAGATTACGTTTTCTTCAAAGAAATTTGGATCAATTCCGTTCTCAATCTCTGGTTTCAGAACATTGTTTCAGAAAGGTACAGAATTGGCTTCAAGTTAAGGCCTCCTGCTAAGAGATTTTTTTCTTTCCCGTGTCCCAGTTAACACAGCAAAGGCTCAGCATTTCTGAAATGTGTTTCAGATCTAGAGTTGGCTGAAGTATTTATGCCAGTTCCAGTTCTGGAACAGGGGCTGGGGTTTTATTTTATCTCTTCATTGTACCAAAGAAGGTCAATTCCTTCAGACCAGTTCCGGATCTATCATTATTGAATCGTTATGTTAGGATACCAACATTCAAGATGGTTACTGTAGGACTATCCTGCCTTTTGTTTAGCAAGGGCATTATATGTCTACAATAGATTTACAGGATGTATATCTGCATATTCCGATTCATCCAGATCACTTTTAGTGTCTGAGATTCTCTTTTTAGACAAGCATTACCAGTTTTTTGGCTCTACCATTTGGCCTAGCCTCAGTTCCAAGAATTTTTTTCAAAGGTTCTCGGTGCCCTTCTTTCTGTAATCAGAGAACAGGGTTTTGGTATTTCCTTATTTGGACGATATCTTGGTACTTGCTCAGTCTTCTCATTTTCGAAGAATCTCATACGAATCGACTTGTGTTGTTTCTTCAAGTTCATGGTTGGAGGATCAATATACCAATCAATTCATTGATTCCTCAGACAAGGGTAACCTTTTTAGGTTTCTAGATAGATTCAGTGTCTATGACTCTGTCCTTGTCAGACAAGAGAAGTTTAACATTGATATCAGCTTGTCAAAACCTTCAGTCACAATCATTCCCTTTGGTAGCCTTATGCATGGAAATGTTGGGTCTTAGGACTGCCGCATCAGATGCGATCTCCTTTGCTCGTTTTCACATGCGACCTCTTCAGCTCTGTATGCTGAACCAATGGTGCAGGGATTACTCAAAGATATATCAATTAATATCTTTAAACCGATTTTACGACACTCTCTGACATGGTGGACAGATCACCATCGTTTAGTTCAGGGGGCTTCTTGTTCTTCCGACCTGGACTATAATCTCAACAGATGCAAGTCTTACAGGTTGGGGAGCTGTGTGGGGGTATCTGACGGCACAAGGGGTTTGGGAATCTCAGGAGGTGAGATTTCCGATCAATATTTTGGAACTCCGTGCTATTTCAGAGCTCTTCAGTCTTGGCCTCTTCTGAAGAGAGAGTTGTTCATTTGTTTTCAGATAGACAATGTCACAACTGTGGCATACATCAATCATCAAGGAGGGACTCACAGTCCTCTGGCTATGAAAGAAGTATCTCGAATTTTGGTTTGGGCGGAATCCAGCTCCTGTCTAATCTCTGCGGTTCATATCCCAGGTATGGACAATTGGAAAGCGGATTATCTCAGTCGCCAAACGTTGCATCCGGGCGAATGGTCTCTTCACCCAGAGGTATTTCTTCAGATTATTCAAATGTGGGAACTTCCAGAAATAGATCTGATGGCTTCTCATCTAAACAAGAAACTTCCCAGGTATCTGTCCAGATCCCGGGATCCTCAGGCGGAGGCAGTGGATGCATTATCACTTCCTTGGAAGTATCATCCTGCCTATATCTTTCCGCCTCTAGTTCTTCTTCCAAGAGTAATCTCCAAGATTCTGAAGGAATGCTCGTTTGTTCTGCTGGTAGCTCCGGCATGGCCTCACAGGTTTTGGTATGCGGATCTTGTCCGGATGGCCTCTTGCCAACCGTGGACTCTTCCGTTAAGACCAGACCTTCTGTCTCAAGGTCCTTTTTTCCATCAGGATCTGAAATCCTTAAATTTAAAGGTATGGAGATTGAACGCTTGATTCTTGGTCAAAGAGGTTTCTCTGACTCTGTGATTAATACTATGTTTCAGGCTCGTAAATCTGTATCCAGAGAGATATATTATAGAGTCTGGAAGACTTATATTTCTTGGTGTCTTTCTCATCATTTTTCTTGGCATTCTTTTAGAATACCGAGAATATTACAGTTTCTTCAGGATGGTTTAGATAAGGGTTTGTCCGCAAGTTCCTTGAAAGGACAAATCTCTGCTCTTTCTGTTCTTTTTCACAGAAAGATTGCTATTCTTCCTGATATTCATTGTTTTGTACAAGCTTTGGTTCATATAAAGCCTGTCATTAAGTCAATTTCTCCTCCTTGGAGTTTGAATTTGGTTCTGGGGGCTCTTCAAGCTCCTCCATTTGAACCTATGCATTCATTGGACATTAAATTACTTTCTTGGAAAGTTTTGTTCCTTTTGGCCATCTCTTCTGTCAGAAGAGTTTCTGAATTATCTGCTCTTTCTTGTGAGTCTCCTTTTCTGATTTTTCATCAGGATAAGGCGGTGTTGCGACCTTCTTTTGAATTTTTACCTAAGTTGTGAATTCCAACAACATTAGTAGAGACATTGTGGTTCCTTCATTATGTCCTAATCCTAAGAATTCTAAGGAGAAATCGTTGCATTCTTTGGATATTGTTAGAGCTTTGAAATATTATGTTGAAGCTACTAAGTCTTTCCGAAAGACTTCTAGTTTATTTGTTATCTTTTCCGGTTCTAGAAAGGCCAGAAAACTTCTGCCATTTCTTTGGCATCTTGGTTGAAATCTTTAATTCATCTTGCCTATGTTGAGTCGGGTAAAACTCCGCCTCAGAGGATTACAGCTCATTCTACTAGGTCAGTTTCTACTTCCTGGGCGTTTAGGAATGAAGCTTCGGTTGATCAGATTTGCAAAGCGGCAACTTGGTCCTCTTTGCATACTTTTACCAAATTCTACCATTTTGATGTATTTTCTTCTTCTGAAGCAGTTTTTGGTAGAAAAGTACTTCAGGCAGCGGTTTCAGTTTGAATCTTCTGCTTATGTTTTTCATTAAACTTTATTTTGGGTGTGGATTATTTTCAGCAGGAATTGGCTGTCTTTATTTTATCCCTCCCTCTCTAGTGACTCTTGTGTGGAAAGATCCACATCTTGGGTAGTCATTATCCCATACGTCACTAGCTCATGGACTCTTGCTAATTACATGAAAGAAAACATAATTTATGTAAGAACTTACCTGATAAATTCATTTCTTTCATATTAGCAAGAGTCCATGAGGCCCGCCCTTTTTTGTGGTGGTTATGATTTTTTTGTATAAAGCACAATTATTCCAATTCCTTATTTTATATGCTTTCGCACTTTTTTCTTATCACCCCACTTCTTGGCTATTCGTTAAACTGAATTGTGGGTGTGGTGAGGGGGTGTATTTATAGGCATTTTAAGGTTTGGGAAACTTTGCCCCTCCTGGTAGGAATGTATATCCCATACGTCACTAGCTCATGGACTCTTGCTAATATGAAAGAAATTAATTTATCAGGTAAGTTCTTACATAAATTATGTTTTTTTGTTGGGCTCTGGATAGTCTGTCTGACCTTTCTCCTATGGCAGACTCCCCCGGAGGGCGGTGCCTTTTGGGATTGCCGCCTCTCTGCTCTTTGGGGCGTTCAGTGCCTGTGCATTCATTGGTAGATGGTTTAGGTGTCTTGGGAACACGTCCGACAGTCTCTTCATTTGGGGGACTCTGGTTCCCCATGGAAGGAAGGGTCTCATTGGTACTTAGTGTTTTTTTGGAGAATACATCTTATTAGCTTGGATGCTTGACTTAGATCTAGCCATTTTTTGGCTCTTTCAGATCGAGGTTCAATTCCAACTGGTTTAACTACACTTATGTTGCCTTGTGGGCTTTCACCTTTGGGATTCTGTGTTCTCCGGTTTGTTGGAATTATCCCTGGGTTCTGGTAGTTTTTTCTCCAACGTGTGCCTGGTTGTTTTCTCTCCCTCTCCTTGTGTGGGGGTTGGGCTTTATGTCAGCTGTAAGAGCCTGTTGGTTAGCTTTGCTACCTAGCAAGCAGTGGCTTTGCAGTTTGGCTCTGCTGATGCTATTGCACCTTGGTTGTTAACGAAATTTAAGGGTCCTTTAGAGGAGTTTCTTTACTCCCTCTGGAGAAGGGGGATCCTTAGGGATTCCTCAGTTGTCGAGAGCATTGGTTCTTGGATGAGTTTTGGCTGCTCTGCGGCCTATAGTGGTGTTGTGTTGGTCTACACCGTCTAGGTTGCGAAGGAGCGTGATGTTTTGTGTTCCTTCAGGTAGCGGCTGTGCTTCCTCTCTCACGCCTTTAGCATGATCATCTTTTTCTCGATCTTCTTTGGCTGCAGAAGTTTTTCCTAGCTTGTGAGGCATCCTCAGTCTATTGTGGCCTGGGGGTGGGTCTTGGCTGCGGTAAGGGATTTTCCCTTTGCGATTCAGATCGGTGGTTGCCACTTATCCACGCTGTGTAGCAGTTTATGCATCCGACGGTCCATAGGATTCATTTGTTTCTCTATGGTCATTTTTCTGTTTTCTGCTTCTGTCTTTCTCTGTCCTGACATATGTACAGGGAGCCTAGTGAGCGGATTTTGGTTGTTTTCTTGAAGACCTGAGTTGGTTTTTCTGTCCTATTAGTCGGGTTCCACTAGTTGTTTTCAGGGGCTGTGTCATCAGAGCAGGCGGACAGGGTTATGGAGCAGTGGTCTTTAGACCGCTGCTCCATAACTTGTGTTTCTGGCGAGTCTGAAGACTCGCCAGAAACACGGGCCCTCAAGCTCCATCCGGAGCTTGATAAATGGGCCTCTTTGGCTGGGGGGTCTTTGCCTCCTCCTGGTGGCCAGGTTCTTATTTCCCATAAGTAATGAATGCGGCCGTGGACTCTTTCCCACGGAAGAAAAGAAAATTATCAGGCAAGCTTAATTTATGTTTTTAACTAGGTAGTTAGTAAATAGTTAAAATAAATACAAACTTACCTCTGAAATAAAAATAAAACCTAAGCTAGCTACAATGTATCTATTAGTTATATTGTAGCTAGCTTAGGTTTTATTTCACAGGTAAGTATTTAGTTTTAAATTTTAACTTTAACTTAGCTCTATTTAAATTATGTTAAAGTTAGGGGGTGTTAGGGTTAGGGTTACGTTAGGGTTATGTTAAGGTTAGGGGTTAATAGTTTAATTTAGGTTGTTGCGATGTGGGGGGCTGGCGGATTAGGGGTTAATTGGTTTATTTAGTGGTAGTGATGTGGGAGGCCAGAGGTTTAGGGGTTAATAACTTTATTTAGTTGCAGCGATGTTGGGGAGCGGCAGAATAGGAGTTACTAACTTTAATATAGTGGCGGCTATGTTGGGGTGCGGCGGAATAAGAGTTAATAACTTTAGTATAGTTGTGGCGATATCAGGAGCGGCAGATTAGGGGTTAATAGTTTAATTTAGGTGGTGGCGATAGCGGGAGATTAGGGGTTAATAACATGATGTAGGTGCCGGCGATGTTGGGGGCAGCAGATTAGGGGTGTTTAGACTCTGGGTTTATGTTAGGGTGTTAGGTTTAAACGTTAGTTTTCTTTCCCCATAGACATCAATGGGGCTGCGTTACGGAGCTTTTTTTTCCGCGATTGCAGGTGTTAGACTTTTTCTGACACCTTCTACCCATTGATGTTTATGGGGGAAGCATGCACGAGCACGTCGAAACAGCGCTTGTATTTTGGTGCGGTATGGAGCTTAAAAGCACCATATAGCACGCACAAGCTGGGTTTTTTAAAACTTGTAATGGCTGCGCTATAGTGGGTTAAATAAAGCAACTTTTGTTGCGTTCCTTACTTTCCCTATAGCGCTCAAAACTCGTAATCTAGCTGAATAAGATCATACGTTTATATCCTGGATTTGTCTGGCTGAGACAAACTTCCTTTTTGTTTTTAAAAGTAAACAAATACGCCTGATGGAAAGGTGAAGGTGAAACGACCATGTAGTATGGTTGCAACAATCCACGTGTTTGGCTAAGTGTGGCACTGGCGTACATAAACACAGAAAACCCATTTTTTTTCTTTTGCCATTCAAATAAACATGCAATTTTAAACACCTTTACAATTTACTCATATATATATATATATATAAATGTGCCTCTTGTTATTGGCTCACCTGATGTGCTCAGCTAGCTCCCAGTAGTACATTGCTGCTTCTTCAACAAAGAATATCAAGAGAATGAAGCAAATATAATAATATAAGTAAAGTTATTTAAAAGGATATGCTCTACCTAAATAAAAAAAAAAAAAGTTTTATGTTTCTTTAATAAAATGATCAAATTATTGATATTTTGCCTGATTTTGAATAGCAGGTGTCTGTATTTTTACGTAGATTACACGAAAATGTAAGACATACCTTGATTTTGAATGAGGCTCTGTAAGTGCTTATAGCAAATACTTACAAAACATACAGGAGTGTATTTCATCAGAACTATTCAAGCTCAATAGGCAACAAATCTCAAGCTATGTAAACATATATTTGTACAACATGTATAAAAATATGTTATGTGCTAAGACGTAATGCACTACGTGTTGTCCGTGAAGCCAACTGGAATTCTGAGCTCCTATCTACGACTGACAGCAAACATATTATTAACCTCATGGACAATTCTTAAAATATTACAACTAATGAGCTTTACAGCCATACATTTTGTACTGTATTAAACAGATGTGCGGTTTCACATATGCCACTGTCGCAGACAGCCACGTTACGTTCTTCTCTATGCTACTTTAATGGCATATAATTGTCTTTAGAATTTCCAGGCTCCAATGAGAATAATAGCGAAATGTTTGCTATTTTGCTGTCCTCAAAAATCTGACCCATTATCATAGAATTTCTACAAAAAAAATGGCAATTAGGAAAGGTAATTATGACAATTAAGCCGTGATCCATTAAAACTGCAGAGACCTCTGAGCAGAGACAAGTCACATTGACATCTGATTTAACCAAGCTGGGATGAGTTTTGTTGGGGAAATAAGGTTAATATCTCATGTTTTCAGAGCAAAGCCTCAAGGGTAATATTGAAATGTGAATATCTCATTAATTTTTAGCACGTTGAACTCTTTATTTGTTGACATGATTAATGTAAACTTAATTTAGGGCAATTAACTACAGTGATATTGTTAAATCAGAATGTGCTAAAACAACCAGCTGCTACTGGTATTGAATATTTAATCTGGAATGTAAAGACAAGAAACCTCACAGGTATCTTCACTGTACTGTTTGTATGTTCCTATGCGTGTGGGAACTGTGACAAGTACTAAAATGTACTGAATTTTGTTTAATTGAGCCTGGTTTTTTATCCCTGGCTTTATTATTGCACCCAATGCTCTGCATGGTAGAAATACTGATATATGCATTTCTAGGAACCAGCTCTTAAAGGGACATGCAACTCAACATTTTCCTTTCATATTTCAGACACAACATACATTTTTTTTTTTTTTTAAAGTTCCAAATTCTCAAATTTACTGCATTTTCATGGTATTCTTTGTTGGAGAGAATACCTAGGTCTGGAGAAATATGTGGCAGTACTTTTGCAAGAATGCTTTTCAACACTTAAAGGGACATGAAACCCAAATTTTTTCTTTCATGATTTAGAGGGAGTGTGCAATTTTTATCAACTTTTCAATTTAATTATTTTATCTAATTTGCTTCATTCTCTTGATATCCTTTGTTTAAAAGCATGTCTTAGGCTCAGTAGCTGCTGATTGGTGGCTGCACATAGATGCCTCGTGTGGCTCACCCATGTGCATGGCTATTTCTTCAACAAAGGATATCTGAAAAATGAAGCAAATTAAATAATAGAAGTAAATGGGAAAGTTGTTTAAAATTGTATTCTCTGGGGAGATCCGGTGGGAGAAGCACAGGTGTAAGGTCAGGCAGACACCTGCTCCACATTTCCTAAACAAGCTATTGGCAGAGGGAATACGTGCCGAACACCCTAGACCCTGGGCAGCTTGTTAAAGCAAATTATATGCGGCTACCGGCTCTCCTAAGAGTGTTAAGACATCACACTGATTCCACATCAAGCAAAAGGGCCACTTGGCTGAAGATTAAGCCATAATCCTGACAAAGAAAAGAAAAAAAGAGACTTAAATAATAGGCTCTTACCTACACAACGTTCCTGGAAAAAGGGAAACATACCTTGCAATTTAAAAGCCTAAAAGCAAGACTGTATGGGATAAAACGAAATAAGAGCAAGCTGACTATAACACTTTAACGGCTAATTTATCAGCCTTATCATCTCCATACCGGCATCGGCAAAAACAAAAACAGAGGAAGACACTGCCGTCAGGATCCCGCCCTCAAACAAAACCTTGCTCGATTTACCTGGAGCCTCTCTGGATGCGGACAGGTACCTAGATCTGAGCGCTGGGGGCTGATCGTGGGCTGACCAGAGCTGACTGGTGCTGGCAAGGGCTGAGAGACGCGGCAGCCGGTTGTCCCTGCACTCACTGATGCCAACTGTGTCCCTTCTCCCGGGTGGCCTGGATCCATCAGACGAGAGGGAGTGGCGGTAAGGATCGCGCAAGACTTGGAGACACTGGCGGCTGCACGCAAGTACCCCTGCGGATGGATACTCTTGGAAGGTAAAGAGAGTAGCAGCCACAAAGCTTAAGGCACTTACACCTGTGGACGCCTCTCAGATTCCTGACTGGAGCTGTAGCAATGTTCACATGCCATTAGGATTTATCCTGTGAGAGTGCGGACACATTCTAGCTCTCCAACCCTGAGATTGAAAAGCTGGGAATCTGGTTACTTCTTCTGCCCAGAATACCGGTGTTCCCCCACCCCACCGATGCTGTGAGAGGGGGACCCGGCAACTTAGTCTCCCTGGAGCCCTGCTTCCTTCTTTTGAAGTAAAGACCTTTCATCCTAAAGTTCCCCACGGACAGGGGCCACATACTTTTTACTATTATAATGAAGGAAGGGAAGAAAAAAGAAAAAAGAAAAAAGGAGATAGCAAGAATGGGAACACTAGTTAAACCTAAGCAAAAGCTATTTCTTTGATATATGGATCTTGTTATATAAATTTGATTGCTGTCTTTTGAATGTATATAGAGGTACACTCCATATTAAGAGAACTGATATATGCTTATTCAATTGGTATCCCATGTCTAACTAACATATTTTAGCTAATTATAAGCAAACACTGGCCTAGATTTAGAGTTTGGCGTTAGCCGTGAAAACCAGCGTTAGAGGCTCCTAACGCTGGTTTTAGGCTACCGCCGGTATTTGGAGTCACTCAAAATAGGGTCTAAGGCTCACTTTTCAGCCGCGACTTTTCCATACCGCAGATCCCCTTACGTCAATTGCGTATCCTATCTTTTCAATGGGATTTTTCTAACTCCGGTATTTAGAGTCGTTTCTGAAGTGAGCGTTAGACATCTAACGACAAAACTCCAGCCGCAGGAAAAAAGTCAGTAGTTAAGAGCTTTCTGGGCTAACGCCGGTTTATAAAGCTCTTAACTACTGTGCTCTAAAGTACACTAACACCCATAAACTACCTATGTACCCCTAAACTGAGGTCCCCCCACATCGCCGACACTCGAATAATTTTTTTTAACCCCTAATCTGCCGACCGCCACCTACGTTATCCTTATTGACCCCTAATCTGCTGCCCCTAACACCGCCGACCCCTGTATTATATTTATTAACCCCTAACCTGCCCCCCACAACGTCGCCTCCACCTACCTACACTTATTAACCCCTAATCTGCTGACCGCAAAGCGCCGCCACCTACGTTATCCTTATGTACCCCTAATCTGCTGCCCCTAACACCGCCGACCCCTGTATTATATTTATTAACCCCTAATCTGCCCCCCTCAACGTCGCCTCCACATAACTACACTTATTAACCCCTAATCTGCCGACCGGACCTGAGCGCTACTATAATAAAGTTATTAACCCCTAATCTGCCCTCCCTAACATCGCCGACACCTAACTTCAATTATTAACCCCTAATCTGCCGACCGGAGCTCACCGCTATTCTAATAAATGTATTAACCCCTAAAGCTAAGTCTAACCCTAACACTAACACCCCCCTAAGTTAAATATCATTTTTATCTAACGAAATAAATTAACTCTTATTAAATAAATTATTCCTATTTAAAGCTAAATACTTACCTGTAAAATAAATCCTAATATAGCTACAATATAAATTATATTTATATTATAGCTATTATAGGATTAATATTTATTTTACAGGTAACTTTGTATTTATTTTAACCAGGTACAATAGCTATTAAACAGTTAAGAACTATTTAATAGCTAAAATAGTTAAAATAATTACAAATTTATCTGTAAAAGAAATCCTAACCTAAGTTACAATTAAAACTAACACTATACTATCAATAAATTAATTAAATAAACTACCTACAATTACCTACAATTAACCTAACACTACACTATCAATAAATTAATTAAATACAATTCCTACAAATAAATACAATTAAATAAACTTGCTAAAGTACAAAAAATAAAAAAGAACTAAGTTACAAATAATAAAAAAATATTTACAAACATCAGAAAAATATTACAACAATTTTAAACTAATTACACCTACTCTAAGCCCCCTAATAAAATAACAAAGCCCCCCAAAATAACAAAATGCCCTACGCTTTTCTAAATAACTAAAGTTCAAAGCTCTTTTACCTTACCAGCCCTGAACAGGGCCCTTTGCGGGGCATGCCCCAAGAAGTTCAGCTCTTTTGCCTTTTAAAGAAAACATACAATACCCAAGCCCCCCAACATTACAACCCACCACCCACATACCCCTAATCTAACCCAAACCCCCCTTAAATAAACCTAACACTAAGCCCCTGAAGATCTTCCTACCTTGTCTTCACCATACCAGGTTCACCGATCCGTCCTGAAGAGCTCCTCCGATGTCCTAATCCAAGCCCAAGCGGGGGGCTGAAGAGGTCCATGATCGGAACAGCCAATAGATTGCGAGCTCAATCTGATTGGCTGATTGAATCAGCCAATCGGATTGAACTTGAATCTGATTGGCTGATTCCATCAGCCAATCAGAATTTTCCTACCTTAATTCCGATTGGCTGATAGAATCCTATCAGCCAATCGGAATTTGAGGGACGCCATCTTGGATGACGTCCCTTAAAGGAACCGTCATTCGTCGTTAGTCCCTCGGGCCAGCAGGATGTTCCGCGTCGGAGGTCTGCAAGATGGATCCGGAAGAAAGAAGATTGAAGACGCCGTTGATAGAAGACTTCATCCGGATCATGGACCTCTTCAGCTCCCGCTTGGATGAAGACTTCATCCGGATCATGGACCTCTTCAGCCCCCCGCTTGGGCTTGGATTAGGACATCGGAGGAGCTCTTCAGGACGGATCGGTGAACCTGGTATGGTGAAGACAAGGTAGGAAGATCTTCAGGGGCTTAGTGTTAGGTTTATTTAAGGGGGGGTTTGGGTTAGATTAGGGGTATGTGGGTGGTGGGTTGTAATGTTGGGGGGCTTGGGTATTGTATGTTTTCTTTAAAAGGCAAAAGAGCTGAACTTCTTGGGGCATGCCCCGCAAAGGGCCCTGTTCAGGGCTGGTAAGGTAAAAGAGCTTTGAACTTTAGTTATTTAGAATAGGGTAGGGCATTTTGTTATTTTGGGGGGCTTTGTTATTTTATTAGGGGGCTTAGAGTAGGTGTAATTAGTTTAAAATTGTTGTAATATTTTTCTGATGTTTGTAAATATTTTTTTATTTTTTGTAACTTAGTTCTTTTTTATTTTTTGTACTTTAGCAAGTTTATTTAATTGTATTTATTTGTAGGAATTGTATTTAATTAATTTATTGATAGTGTAGTGTTAGGTTAATTGTAGGTAATTGTAGGTAGTTTATTTAATTCATTTATTGATAGTATAGTGTTAGTTTTAATTGTAACTTAGGTTAGGATTTCTTTTACAGGTAAATTTGTAATTATTTTAACTATTTTAGCTATTAAATAGTTCTTAACTATTTAATAGCTATTGTACCTGGTTAAAATAAATACAAAGTTACCTGTAAAATAAATATTAATCCTAAAATAGCTATAATATAATTATAATTTATATTGTAGCTATATTAGGATTTATTTTACAGGTAAGTATTTAGATTTAAATAGGAATAATTTTTTTAATAAGAGATAATTAATTTCGTTAGATTAAAATTATATTTAATTTAGGGGGGTGTTAGTGTTAGGGTTAGACTTAGCTTTAGGGGTTAATACATTTATTAGAAAAGCGGTGAGCTCCGGTCGGCAGATTAGGGGTTAATAATTGAAGTTAGGTGTCGGCGATGTTAGGGAGGGCAGATTAGGGGTTAATACTATTTATTATAGGGTTAGTGAGGCGGATTAGGGGTTAATAACTTTATTATAGTAGCTCTCAGGTCCGCTCGGCAGATTAGGGGTTAATAAGTGTAGGCAGGTGGAGGCGACGTTGTGGGGGGCAGATTAGGGGTTAATAAATATAATATAGGGGTCGGCGATGTTAGGGCAGCAGATTAGGGGTACATAAGGATAATGTAAGTAGCGGCGGTTTACGGAGCGGCAGATTAGGGGTTAATAATAATATGCAGGGGTCAGCGATAGCGGGGGCGGCAGATTAGGGGTTAATAAGTGTAAGGTTAGGGGTGTTTAGACTCGGGGTACATGTTAGAGTGTTAAGTGCAGACGTAGGAAGGGTTACCGTATAGCAAACAATGGGGCTGCGTTAGGAGCTGAACGCGGCTTTTTTGCAGGTGTTAGGTTTTTTTTTCAGCTCAAACAGCCCCATTGTTTCCTATGGGGGAATCGTGCACGAGCACGTTTTTGAGGCTGGCCGCGTCCGTAAGCAACTCTGGTATCGAGAGTTGAAGCTGCGTTAAAAATGCTCTACGCTCCTTTTTTGGAGCCTAACGCAGCCTTTATGTGGACTCTCAATACCAGAGTTATTTTTATGGTGCGGCCAGAAAAAAGCCGGCGTTAGTTTTTCGGGTCGTTACCGACAAAACTCCAAATCTAGCCGACTGTTTGCTTACTATATAGATGTTTGTATATTAAATTGCCATTGCCACGGGATTATATATAGACATATTTTACAAGCTGTATTAAGGAAAAAAGGAGCAAAAGACAGGGAAGAGGGGGGACAAAAATCTACAAAAAGAAGTTTCTAATTAAATATCTCTCAGATTATCTCATAGAATTTGTTAGTCAGGCATATAACCCTAATATTCGGTACAGAAACGCTATACTTAACAGGTTCCAGCCTGTGAATAAAAGACACAATACTAGTTAGAAAAGTGCTCTGGAAGTAGGATATCTGGCTTGCTGAAAGAAATAGAAGGGATAAGATAATAAGTCAATGTCTAGAACTTTAATTAACTCTAAGTAAAGTTTTCTGTCTAACACATGAACCTTTACACATAAACTGATTTTGTTATATGAATATATACAGAGGTATAATATAAGCTGCACTAAGGGAATTAACATAATCTCATACAATTGATATCCCATATCTAACTATTCTATTTTAGCTAATTATAAATAAAATGTATCTGGTTTGGATTAATCTATACAAAGAGGTTCCTATCTTTTTTGATCTTATACAGAGGCACATCATAATCTGCATTAAGGGAATTGACATAGGTAAAAAGAAAAAGAGGGACAGAGAATTGTGAAAAGAAGCGTTTTATTAAGGTTTTTAGGATTATTCTACAGATTCTCTTGCCCAGACACATATTTTTCACACCCTACTTAGAAATGTTACACTTAACAGATCCTAACTTGTGATAAAAAAATAAAACACCCATTAGAAAAAGTGGATTGGAATTAGAATACCTGGTTGCTGAAAGAAAAAGAAAGGCCAAGGCAATAATTAGCTCCCAGAATAGAAAGGGAAGGAAAAAAGAAAAAAAGGGGGAAACAAGGAAAACAAGGGAAGGGAAAGGGAAAAAGTTAGTTGATAAGACTCTATTCCTGAATAACAAAAATTCCAAATCATTAAATCCGGCCTCCAGCAACTAGATCAGAGATAAATTGACTATTTAAATACATATCCATAGAGGAGAAGGCAAGAGAGAAAAAAGAAAGTAAGATAAAGAACATTCAAGATATTTACTAGTTCACATTTTTATATTTATTTTTGGCACACCCCCTTCCCACACAACACGCACTCCCCCCTTTTTTTTTTTTTCACAATTTATGCACATTTATTAACATATGGATACATTTTTTTCCACAAACACAAAAACTCCCCCCACCAATATGGCTGGGAGGCAGAGAGAAAAAAGAAATAAAACCACAGTAGAGACCACAGTAGACACCCTCACTGTTAGCCCGAATGCTCCACAGATCAATGAACCATTAAACCTACAAGCATTAGTCACAAGTATTTCGGAGGCCCTGACACCAAAATTTGATCTTTTAAGGAATGAAATCAAACAGGACATAAACATACAGCAGAAATCCGTCAGTTCTCAAACAGATTAACAGAAGTAGAACAAAGGATTTCAGATCTAGAAGACAACACAATAACCCATAAAACCAGGATAGACACAATGAATGATAAGCTTATAAAAATACAGACAAAGTTAGAAGATCTAGAGAATCGTGCTAGACGCAGCAATTTCAGAGTAATAGGAGTGCCTGAACAGAAGCAATATGAAGACCTTGATAAATTGTTAACTATAACATTGCCACAACATTGGCAAAAACCAGACAGAGAGGATGCCAGACCCAGGCCAATAATAGCCAAAGTACTAAATTATCAAGATAAGCTACTAATATTACAATATTTTAAAAAGAATCAGCATATAATGCTGGGGGGTGCTAAAATCATGATATTTCAGGATTTCTCAGCAGAGACCTCTGCTAAAAGAAGGGACTTGGCCCCACTATGCACTAAACTGATAAATCAGGGACATCATGCTACTATCACATACCCAGCAAGATTGAGAATAACAATTAATAATGAGACACATTTTTTTGACTCCGCAAAACAAGCGGAGAAATATGTTACCCAGCAGTTAACGACGGAACAGGATAGAGCTTTAACTTAATGTCTATCTAAATACATAACAATTAAACAAGGCTCAGGTTATGGCTAGACTCATAAGGGCCCTGTTTAGTTTAAAAGCTTTGAATCATATTAACAACTTCACAGAAGGGGGGAAGTTAAAATTTTTTAGATTTTTGTTACATGAAAAGTTTAATAATTTTTTTTTTTTTTTTAGATGATTGATATAGTAAAAGGTTTTAAGATGGCTTCTTGGAATATTGGGGGCTTAACATCACCTATTAAACGTGAAACCATAATTACTCACTTAAAAAAATAAACATAGACATTGCTTTTATACAGGAAACTCATTTAAAAATAGAAGAAGTCTCCAAATTAAAAAGTTCCTGGGTTAAAGAAGTCCTTGCCTCACCTAGCAGTCAACACAAGGGGGGGAGTGGCAATATTATTAGGGAAAAAATTAAAATATCAAATTAATCATATAAAAACAGACTCGGAGGGGAGGTTTCTAATGGCAAAAATTAAAATAGACACGACATTATATACTTTATGCAACATATATGCTCCCAATGTCTTTAGCTTTTCCCTCTGGGATACTCTCCAAGCTAATATAATGACCTACGCAGAGGGATTCTTAATAATAGGAGGTGACTTCAATATGTCGCCTCAATACCCTTTAGATAGATTAAGACATAAAAGCCCCTCCCTCAGAACCAAAAGGGACAATCTAGAATCTAAAATGTTTTTAAAACTTTTTCAGAACCTCAGGGTCAGGGATATATGGAGATCACAGAATCCAGACTCCAGAAACTTTACGTGTATATCTAAAGCACATAAGTCGCTTTCGAGGATTGATCTATTTCTTATAGATGAAAAACTTTGTAAACTTAGACCTACTGCAGGAATCCTCCCTATTTGTATCTCAGATCATGGGGTCGATCCGATAAAAATCGTCGCCCGCGAAAGCCGGCGATGCCAATATTTGCGCTGGTTTGGTATCCTATATACGGCGTAACCTAGAAGTTACGCCCGTATATTTCTGCCGTCGCCCGTAGTTTTTTGGGCTATAGGCAGGTATACCAAACCAGCGCAGTTTGGTATCCAATATGCAGCGTAAGGACTTACGTGGCGAAAATGGAGAAAACTTACTCCATTTTCACCTCGCCACAAAAAGCAGCCGTAAGAAGCCTTACGCTGACTATTGGAGCCCCGTAACTATCTAAACTAGCTAGAAAATAAACCTAACACCTAACGCATGCGCAATGTCTATCTACCTGTCAACCGTGATCCCCTCCCCCCTCGAAATCCCTAATAAAGTTATTAACCCCTAAACCGCCGCTCCCGGACCCCGCCGCCATCTACATAAAACCGCCGCCATCTACCTTATCTATCCCCTAATGTGAACCCCTTACACCGCTGTCATCTACCTTATCTATCCCCTAATCTGACCCCTTACACCGCCGCCACCTATATAAAAATTATTAACCCCTAATCTAATCCCCCTATACCGCCGCCAGCTATATTAATATTATTAACCCCTAATGTAAGCCCCTTACACCGCCGCCATCTCTATTAAAATGATTAACCCCTAATTTAATCTACCTACCCCGCCGCCAGCTATGTTATCTATATTAACCCTAAGTATATTATAGTTAATATAGGTATTACATTATATATATTAACTATATTAACCCTAATTATATTAGGGTTAATATAGTTAATATAGTTACTATAGTATTTATATTAACTATATTAACTCTATCTAACCCTAACACCCCTAACTAAATTTATATTAAATTAATCTAATTCATTTATAAACTAAAATATTCCTATTTAAATCTAAATACTTACCTATAAAATAAACCCTAAGATAGCTACAATGTAATTATTAATTATATTGTAGCTATCTTAGGGTTTATTTTATAGGTAAGTATTTAGATTTAAATAGGAATATTTTAGTTTATAATATGAATTAGATTAATTTAATAAGAATTTAGTTAGGGGTGTTAGGGTTAGATAGAGTTAATATAGTTAATATAAATACTATAGTAACTATATTAACTATATTAACCCTAATATAATTAGGGTTAATATATATAATGTAATACCTATATTAACTATAATATACTTAGGGTTAATATAGATAACATAGCTGGCGGTGGGGTAGGTAGATTCAATTAGGGGTTAATCATTTTAATAGAGATGGCGGCGGTGTAAGGGGCTTACATTAGGGGTTAATAATATTAATATAGCTGGCGGCGGTATAGGGGGATTAGATTAGGGGTTAATAATTTTAATAGAGATGGCGGCGGTGTTAGGGGCTCACTTTAGGGGGTTATAGATTTAATATAGCTGGCGGCGGGGTACGGGAGCGGCGGTTTAGGGGTTAATAACTTTATTAGGTTGCGGCGGGGTACGGGAGCGGCGGTTTAGGGGTTAATAACTTTTTTTATTGTTAGGCTAGTGAGGGGGGATAACGGATAGAGGGTTAGACATGTCGGGCTATGTTTAGGAGGCGTGTTAGACAGTGCGGGTGATTTAGACTTTAGTCAGGTTTTATAGGCGCCGGCAGTTTCTAACGTGGCGCAAGTCACTGGCGACTCCAAAAATCTGTACTTACGCAGATTTCTGGACATCGCTGGTTTGTGAGACTTGCGCCACTTTAGCAAGTGACGGCGCCGCATATTGGATGGCTCGAGTTGCGAGCTGAAACTGCGGGCGACGCGGGTTCTCTCGCTTGCGCCGCAAACTGCGATCTATATCGGATCGCGCCCCATGCTCCAATATCTCTAGAATTTCACCCCATTAATAACACTCCAAAATATTCAAGATTTTTTTTCCAAATTATCTAGCAGCAGATCTTAAATTTAAGAATTGGCTCAATAATAAATTTCAAGAATTTATTTCCTTTAATAAAGAATATATAAATCGACCTATTATCCTATGGGAAACTGCAAAAGCAGTATTAAGAGGAGAAATTTTAGCTTATAGTATAAATAGAACAAAGAAATGTAAGATTAAGGAAAAAGAAATGTTGAAGTCTATATCTAACACATATAATTCCTATCTCCTAGAAAAAACATCTGGAAATTGGGCACGATACGCACAAGCATTGAAAGTAAGGGATTCCTTTTTACTATATAAGACCACCCAGAGAGATTTAAAATTTCAATCCCGACTCTATAGATATGGAAGTAAAACGGGAAAACTTCTCGCTAATTTAGTAAAAAGGGAGAAACAATTCCCAATTATTGATTCATTAAAGAAAGAAGATAGAACTATAACAGCACCAGACGAACTTTTACAATATTTTTCGATTACTATCAAGACTTATACTCTTTAAAAGATTCAAACTCCAAGGAACAAGAAAGTTTCTGGGGAAAAATTTCAACTGAAACCTTGCCCTCAGATCTGATTGACTCTCTTAACTCTCCTATATCGGAAATTGAAATATCTAAGGCAATACAAAATCTCTCCTTTAATAAATCCCCAGGCCCGGATGGGCTTCCCAACGAATTTTATAAAATGCTTTCGCCAACTCTGTTACCGTATTTATCCTTAGTATATAATGATATTTACATAAAGAACAATACCCCACCATCGAGTTTTACGGCCTCATATACTACTCTAATACTTAAACCAGGGAAGGAACCGGATAAGAAAGAATCCTATAGGCCTATAGCATTGTTAAATGTAGATTATAAAATAATGTAATCAATTTTAGCTTCAACGTTACAAATATTGCTCCCTAAAATTATTCATAAAGACCAGGCAGGGTTCATGTCTAAACGAAATTCATCAGCTAAGATAAGGGAACTCTTTCTTACCATAGATTATCACTGGGTCAAAGAAGAGGCGGAGAGGGATGGAGAGAGGGACACCCCTGACTCTGCCATTATATCAATCGATGCAGAGAAGGCTTTCGATTCAGTCCATTTTGACCATTTGTTATATTCTCTCTAACAATTCGACTTTTACGGAAATTTTCTTAATATCGTCCATAATTTATATAAAAAAGCTTCCACTAAACTCTTACTCAATGGACTAATCTCTCCAAATATCTTTCTCAAAAGAGGAACCCAACAGGGGTGCCTTCTCTCTCCTCTGCTTTTTAATATCTCTATTGAGCCGTTGGCCATATTTATTAGGCAACACCTTAACAGTATTAAAGTTGGCAAGAAAGAAATGAGAATTGCACTTTACGCTGACGATATCTTAATATATATCTCAAATACCTCTATGAACATTCCTAAGTTAGTCTCTATTATTGAAAAATTTGGATCATTTTCGGGTTATAGGGTAAACACCTCAAAAAATTTTTTTCATCTAATCCTAATGAGTGGTATAACCTCAATATTTTCCCAGTTCTGAATAGAATCAAAGATAACTTGAAAAATTGGCAGAACCTTCCGTTTTTCCTGTCGGGTCGAATTGCTCTTTTTAAAATGATTAGCCTCCCTAAAATACTATATATTTTACAAAATACTCCTTTGATTATTAAAGGAAAAGATATTTTGACATTTAACATAGCATTAAGAAAATTTATCTGGCAAGATAAAAAACCCAGAATTTCCCTAACCAAATGATCTCTTCCCAGAAAATATGCGGGACTAGCACTCCCTGATATTAAGGTATACAATTATGCATACCAGACCCGATTGATCTTAGATTGGCTCGCAGAGAGAAACTATGTCACTGACAATGAACTTGAAAAAAATGCAATATTCCCATACGATCTGGTGGCAATTATCCATTGTACTCCTTGCTCTGTACCTAAAGAGGTGAAAAAAATGAGGTCTATGTTTAATCCACTCAAGGCTTGGTGGAAAGTTTGAAAATTGTTAAATATAGAACATAAAGTGTCTAAAATTATCCCAATAACAGGGAACCCGCAATTCCAAGCCGGAATTCAATCACCTCTTTTTCAAAGATGGGAAGTATTGGGTCTTAGTAAAATCTCTCAGTTACTTGATTTTCATAGGAAATGCATAAAAACTTTTGGTTCTATAAGGGAGGAGTTTAATATCCCACATAAGGAGTTCTTTGCATATCTGCAAGCAAGGCACTTAGCCTTGAGTTTAGTACATAAAATGGGATGGAATTGGACACTTGGGCCCATAGAAAAATGGCTAATTCTAGCCAAAAATGGTATCATGTCTATCTCTTCTAGTTATCTGGATCTAACTTCCTTAAATGGAGACCTGAACCTGGAAAATATATCTACCAAATGGGCACCGATACTTTTGCAAAATTGCAGAGATACTGGAGCAATTTAATTTTCTATATCAGAGGTCTCAAGAATTACTCTCTCATCCACATGGAGAGAGACCCATGTAAAATTGTTATTAGAGACTTTCTTTACTCCCGAGAAAGGTTTTAAATGTGGGAGCCCTGACTTTACTAGATGTCCTAGATGTTCCCTACCTTTAGCAAATCTTATACATATGATGTGGGAATGCCCAATCATTCAACAACTTTGGTTAAAAATACAATACTGGCTTGGGGCAATAGGAGCCTCTCCTCCGACTCTATCACCATTACATATAATATTTCTCTGGAAAGACCCGCAGGAGCGGCTCATGAACACCAAGATTGTAAATTTAGCTATTCTGGCAGTAAGATATTTAATTCTTAAAAAATGGAAAAATAGGACACCCCCCAGTATCCAAGAAGTTAAAAACTGTCTTAAAAAACAGTGCATTCTTGAGCAGATAGATACGGACTTAAATAATGAAAATAGTGTAATAAGATTTTTTAGAAAATGGTCAATTTTTATGAAATCCTTTTCTGTAAGTGAAATTGAATATTTAATCTATCCGTTTAGAAACACAGAGTTAGTACTACTAGGGATATGGTAATTTGATGAAGAAGGGAAGAGGGAGAAAAGGGAAAATAATTTTCCCCTTTTTTTTTTTTTATTCCCCCCTTGTTGTTGTTGTTATACTTTTTTATACTTTGTTTTGATTTAAAAAGAAAAGTGGAACTAGAAGGGGGAAAGGGTAAAAGAGGACAAGAGAGAGAGAGAGAGGGAAGGGGAGGGGAAGGGAGAGTAGAAGGAGAAGGGAAGCAGATGAAAAAGAAGAGAATTTTTTTTTTGGTTCCAACAGAAAATTATAGAGAAAAAGCTGAGAAAGAATTCTTTTTTTCTTTCTTTTTGGTTTTCTCAATTGCCTAGTAGTAAAAACTAGATATATAGGGCGCGATCCGATATAGATCGCATTTTGCAGCGCAAGCGAGGGAACCCACGTCGCCCGCAGTTTCAGCTCGCAACTCGAGCCATCCAATATGCGGCGCCGTCACTTGCTAAAGTGGCGCAAGTCTCACAAACCAGCGATGTCCAGAAATCTGCGTAAGTACAGATTTTTGGAGTCGCCAGTGACTTGTGCCACGTTAGAAACTGCCGGCGCCTATAAAACCTGACTAAAGTCTAAATCACCCGCACTGTCTAACACGCCTCCTAAACATAGCCCGACACGTCTAACACGCCTCCCTAACATAGCCCGACACGTCTAACCCTCTATCCGCTATCCCCCCTCACTATCCTAACAATAAAAAAGCTATTAACCCCTAAACCGCCGCTCCCGTACCCCGCCGCAACCTAATAAAGTTATTAACCCCTAAATCATCGCTCCCGTACCCCGCCGCCAGCTATATTATATCTATAACCCCCTAAAGTGAGCCCCTAACACCGCCGCCATCTATATTAAAATTATTAACCCCTAATGTAAGCCCCTTACACCGCCGCCATCTCTATTAAAATGATTAACCCCTAATTTAATCTACCTACCCCGCCGCCAGCTATATTATCTATATTAACCCTAAGTATATTATAGTTAATATAGGTATTACATTATATATATTAACTATATTAACCCTAATTATATTAGGGTTAATATAGTTAATATAGTTACTATAGTATTTATATTAACTATATTAACTCTATCTAACCCTAACACCCCTAACTAAATTTAGATTAAATTAATCTAATTCATTTATAAACTAAAATATTCCTATTTAAATCTAAATACTTACCTATAAAATAAACCCTAAGATAGCTACAATATAATTAATAATTACATTGTAGCTATGTTAGGGTTAATATTTATTTTACAGGTAAATTGTTAATTATTTTAACTAGGTATAATAGCTATTAAATAGTTATTAACTATTTAATATCTACCTAGTTAAAATAATTACCCAATTACCTGTAAAATAAATCCTAACCTAAGTTACAAATACACCTACACTATCAATAAATTAAATAAACTACAAACATCTATCTAAAAATACAATTAAATTAACTAAACTAAATTACAAAAAAAAAACAAACACTAAATTACAAAAAATAAAAAAAAGATTACAAGATTTTTAAGCTAATTACACCTATTCTAAGCCCCCTAATAAAATAATAAACCCCCAAAATAAAAAAAATTCCCTGCCCTATTCTAAATTAAAAGAATTTCAAAGCTCTTTACCTTACCAGCCCTTAAAAGGGCCTTTTGTGGGGCATGCCCCAAAGAATTGAGCTCTTTTGCATACAAATACAATACCCCCCCCCCATTACAACCCACCACCCACATACCCCTATTCTAAAAGCACCCAAACCCCCCTTAAAAAAGCCTAACACTACCCCCCTGAAGATCTCCCTACCTTGTCTTCACCACACCGGGCCGAACTCCTGATCCGATCTGGGCGATGTCTTCCTCCAAGCGGTAAAGAAGAATTCTTCCTCCGGCGATGTCTTCCTCCAAGCGGCAAAGAAGAATTCTTCCTCCGGCGATGTCTTCCTCCAAGCGGCAAAGAAGAATTCTTCCTCCGGCGACGTCTTCCTCCAAGCGGCAGCAAAGTCTTCATTCTTACGGCGGCATCTTCAATCTTCTTTCTTCGCTCCGCCGCCGCGGAGCATCCATCCCGGACGACTACTGAACGACGAATGAGGTACCTTTAAATGACGTCATCCAAGATGGCGTCCGCCGAATTCCGATTGGCTGATAGGATTCTATCAGCCAATCGGAATTAAGTTAAAAAAATCTGATTGGCTGATTGAATCAGCCAATCAGATTCAAGTTCAATCCGATTGGCTGATCCAATCAGCCAATCAGATTGAGTTCGCATTCTATTGGCTGATCGGAACAGCCAATAGAATGCGAGCTCAATCTGATTGGCTGATTGGATCAGCCAATCGGATTGAACTTGAATCTGATTGGCTGATTCAATCAGCCAATCAGATTTTTTTAACTTAATTCCGATTGGCTGATAGAATCCTATCAGCCAATCGGAATTCGGCGGACGCCATCTTGGATGACGTCATTTAAAGGTACCTCATTCGTCGTTCAGTAGTCGTCCGGGATGGATGCTCCGCGGCGGCGGAGCGAAGAAAGAAGATTGAAGATGCCGCCGGAAGAATGAAGACTTTGCTGCCGCTTGGAGGAAGACGTCGCCGGAGGAAGAATTCTTCTTTGCCGCTTGGAGGAAGACATCGCCGGAGGAAGAATTCTTCTTTGCCGCTTGGAGGAAGACATCGCCGGAGGAAGAATTCTTCTTTGCCGCTTGGAGGAAGACATCGCCCGGATCGGAATAAGGAGTTCGGCCCGGTGTGGTGAAGACAAGGTAGGGAGATCTTCAGGGGGGTAGTGTTAGGCTTTTTTAAGGGGGGTTTGGGTGGTTTTAGAATAGGGGTATGTGGGTGGTGGGTTGTAATGGGGGGGGGTATTGTATTTGTATGCAAAAGAGCTGAATTCTTTGGGGCATGCCCCACAAAAGGCCCTTTTAAGGGCTGGTAAGGTAAAGAGCTTTGAAATTCTTTTAATTTAGAATAGGGCAGGGAATTTTTTTTATTTTGGGGGTTTATTATTTTATTAGGGGGCTTAGAATAGGTGTAATTAGCTTAAAAATCTTGTAATCTTTTTTTTATTTTTTGTAATTTAGTGTTTGTTTTTTTTTGTAATTTAGTTTAGTTAATTTAATTGTATTTTTAGATAGATGTTTGTAGTTTATTTAATTTATTGATAGTGTAGGTGTATTTGTAACTTAGGTTAGGATTTATTTTACAGGTAATTGGGTAATTATTTTAACTAGGTAGATATTAAATAGTTAATAACTATTTAATAGCTATTATACCTAGTTAAAATAATTAACAATTTACCTGTAAAATAAATATTAACCCTAACATAGCTACAATGTAATTATTAATTATATTGTAGCAATCTTAGGGTTTATTTTATAGGTAAGTATTTAGATTTAAATAGGAATATTTTAGTTTATAAATGAATTAGATTAATTTAATCTAAATTTAGTTAGGGGTGTTAGGGTTAGATAGAGTTAATATAGTTAATATAAATAATATAGTAACTATATTAACTATATTAACCCTAATATAATTAGGGTTAATATAGTTAATATATATAATGTAATACCTATATTAACTATAATATACTTAGGGTTAATATAGATAATATAGCTGGCGGTGGGGTAGGTAGATTAAATTAGGGGTTAATCATTTTAATAGAGATGGCGGCGGTGTAAGGGGCTTACATTAGGGGTTAATAATATTAATATAGCTGGCGGCGGTATAGGGGGATTAGATTAGGGGTTAATAATTTTTATATAGGTGGCGGCGGTGTAAGGGGTCAGATTAGGGGATAGATAAGGTAGATGACAGCGGTGTAAGGGGTTCTAATTAGGGGATAGATAAGGTAGATGGCGGCGGTTTTAGGGGCTCACAGTAGGGGGTTAGTTTATGTAGATGGCGGCGGGGTCCGGGAGCGGCGGTTTAGGGGTTAATAACTTTATTAGGGATTTCGGGGGGGGGGGGGGGTCGCGGTTGACAGGTAGATAGACATTGCGCATGCGTTAGGTGTTAGGTTTATTTTAGAAGATCGCGGTTGACAGGGAGATAGACATTGCGCATGCGTTAGGTGTTAGGTTTATTTTAGAAGATCGCGGTTGACAGGGAGATAGACATTGCGCATGCGTTAGGTGTTAGGTTTATTTTCTAGTTAGTTTAGGGAGTTACGGGGCTCCAATAGTCAGCGTAAGGCTTCTTACGGCTGCTTTTTGTGGCAAGGTGAAAATGGAGTAAGTTTTCTCCATTTTCGCCACGTAAGTCCTTACGCTGCATATTGGATACCAAACTGCGCTGGTTTGGTATACCTGCCTATGGCCCAAAAAACTACGGGCGACGGCAGAAATATACGCGCGTAACTTCTAGGTTACGCCGTATATGTGATACCAAATCAGCGTAAATATTGGCATCGCCGGCTTTTGCGGGCGACAATTTTTATCGGATGGACCCCATAATGTTTATTTGATCATGTATTGATACCTTATGTTTTGTAAATGCTCACTTTTTTTTCTTTAACTGTTTTGTGTGTTTTTTTTTTTTTCTTTTGCCGTTTTATTGTAAATATAAATATGTTGGAAATCAATAAAAAAGATAAAATAGAAAAAAATTGTATTCTCTACCTGAATCTTTAAAGAAAAAGTGTGGGTTTCATGTCCCTTTAATTATATTTGTGTTTGCACCATGTATAACATTCTGAAAAGCATTCTTGCTGACATATGTGTGCTGCAGACCCATGCATTCCTCTTGAGCTTACATACCTGCTTTTCATTAAAGGATACCAAGAATATGAAGTCAATTTGAAAGTTTTTTAAAGTTGTGTACACTGCCTGAATCAAGAAAGAACAAATGTGGGTTTTCATGTCCCTTTAAGGGACTTTAAGTAAATTGTGCATGACTATATTTTTGTTTTAATTATAACCAAATTGATGGTTGTGACAAAAGAAATACTTTAGTAAAATGAATGACTGTTTCAGGGACAAATATACATAATATTTGCTTATTTAAATGCTTTACTTACTTTCTGTGGGATACTTAGGGAACACTTTGAGTTGGACAAAGGTTTTAGAACCTATTTAAGACAAATAAATGATCATATACGTAAAAAAAAAAATCTATTTAAGATTGGGATTTTCCAAATTCTGATTACGCTTTGACAGTTTCTGTATAACTTTAACAAATTAGAGTAGGCATGTGCATTCGCCTCATTTGTTATGAAATGAGTGCTGAAAATGACCACCGCCAGCGGGTAGATTCAGAGCTGTATTTCTTCTTGAGAAAGTGCAATACACTAAGGCCTGTGCAAATCCAAATTTTAGGGGTCGATTTATCAAGGGCCGAAAAATGACCCCTGATGCCCCTGTTTCCGTGCAATCCTTTAGGTTTGTCGGAAACAGCAGTTATGAAGCAGCGGTCTTAAGACTGCTGCTCCTTAACTGGTCCGCCACCTCTGAGGCTGCGGATATCAATCCGCCCGATCGTGTACGATCGGGTTGATTGACACCCTCGGCTAGCGACCGATTGGCTGCGAATATGCAGGGGACGTCATTGCACAAGCAGTTCGATAGAATTGCTTGTGCAATGTTAAATGCAGACAGCGTATCATGTCCGCCAGACTTTGATAAATCGGCCCCTATGTGTGTAGCACTTTCACAAGAAGAAATCAGGCTCCGAAAATAGCTGAATGGTGGACATTTTCATCATTCGTCATGAGACGAATACAAATGCCTAAATTAGACTCATACTTTGTATATTATATAATCTCCTCTGAGCAGAGAACTTTATGGGAGGCCTCTCTCATCTCTCCGGGACTTCCAGGCTCCGCCCTTTTTCTTTGAGCATTCAGTGAGTTCAGCCCCTCTGAAGTCTGCACTATAATTTCTCTCCAAGCAGGAGAATCTCTTATCATTAGGCCCTACGTTTTCTAACAATCTTCATTGCATTCTTCTCTTCGACCCTTTTACCACTCTGTGATGGGTGCTATAAAGCTCAGTTCTATGTGCTCCGCGCTGCCTTCGCCCTGGATGAAGATAGAAGAGGTCGGACTTCAGGAACGGTGAGTACCTATTTGTACCAAGGTGACGGACAATAAAATTAATACAGTCTAAAATTAATTTACCTTGTATATCAGACATTTCACTGTCTCTTGCTATATATGTTTTAGTCGCCTTCCTGCCACTTGTATGCTCTATACATGTGTACAGAGAACTGACATAGCACGTAACCAGTAAATAATTGGGAAGATAATTCATTTTAGACCGTATTCATTTTATTTTAACTAATAATTATTTCAAATTTGATGAAAAATGTTATTTACAAGAAAGAGGTACAGCTATGGGCACAAGATTCGCACCAGGTTAAGCAAATTTATTCATGGGACATTTTGAGGAAAATTATATAGAAAACACCCCATGGTGTGCGAATCTCGTGCTCTACAAACGGTTCATAGATTACATATTTATTGTATGACAAGGAGATATTAAATTATTTGATCTATTCATTGACAATATCATTGCCAACAATGCAGGGCTTAAATTCAAACATGAATCAAGCAAAACTAGGATCAACTTTCTAGATATTGACATCAATATAAGAGATAACACCGTAGTTACTACTACTTTTTTTCAAGCAAATTGATGCTAACAATTACGTTGATTATAAAAGTTGTCACTACGACAAATGGAAACAAAATATCCCCAAAGGCCAATTCTCCAGAATTATGAGAAACTGTTCAGATATTAGAGATTATAATAAACAATCAGAAATATTATATGAAAGATTCCTAGAAAAAGGTTATGACCCCGAGAGAGTGACAAACACAAAAAATCAAGTCAGAGAGATAGATAGAAAAGATCTACTAAAAACTGAACCTAAACCAACCAAAGAGGAAACTGACATAGATACCTTCAAAGTACCCTTTATGACAACATATTCGACACAACATAAGAAAATCCAAAAGATAATCTCGAAACATTGGCACCTAATCAAAAGTGATCCACTGATAAGAACGAAAATAAATCCAAGACCAGAAATTATCTTTAGAAAAGCTACAAATCTAAAAAATATGCTTGCACAGAGTGAATATAAACAAACTAACAAGAGACAGAACAGGGATCTAAAATGCAAGAAAATTGAAGGGTTCTCTCCATGCCATGACTGCAAATCTTGCAAATACAGTAGCAAAATAAAGAAAGTCAACTCAGAAACTAGAGGGATAGAATTAAAAATAAAGAATCTGATAAGATATACAGACACCTATGTCATATACCTTTTACAATGTTCATGCAAATGTCAATATTTAGGACAAACAAGTAGAAAATTAAAAGATAGAATAATATTAGAAGTATTGAATTGGTGAAAGAAGACACCAGGTTATATAGACATTTCAAAGAGAAGCATAAAGGTAACCCTAAAGAAATGCAATTTTGGGGCATTTGGAAACTACAGATTAATGGGAGGGGAGGCAACTAGGAAAGAGGATTGCTATACAAAAAGGCGGAATTTATTTATAAATTTGGTACACTCTACCCCAAAGGCCTTAACAGCGAAATGAATTTGAACCATATAATATGAACTTATACAGGATAAAATCACAACCCGCTGTTTTAATTAACTTAAAAGATATTGATTTACATAATTTCATCACTATCTTAAATAAATTATGGCTAGATTACAACTTTTGCGTTATGAGCGGCTCAGTGCTAACTTGCAAGTTATTGTCACTGCTCACCTCCCTATAGCGCTGCTATTACAGGTTTGAAAAAACCCGGCGTTGAGCTCCATACCGCACACAAATACCAGCGCTGCTTTGAGCTGGTTTTACATGCTCGTGCACGATTTCCCCATAGACATCAATGGGGAGAGCCGGCTAAAAAAAAGCCTAACACCTGCAATAAAGGAGCGTAAAGTTCTCTAACGCAGCCCCATTGATTCCTATGGGAAAACAAAAGTTATGTTTACACCTAACATAAACGCTGAGTCTTAACACCCCTAATCTGCCGCCCCCAACATCGCCGACACCTACATTACACTTATTAACCCCTAATCTGCCACCCCCGACATCGCAGACACCTACATTACACTTATTAACCCCTAATTTGCTGCCCCCAACATCGCCGCCACCTACCTACACCTATTAACCCCTTATCTGCTCCCCTCAACGTTGCTGCCACCCACCTACACTTATTAACCCATAATCTACCGCCCCCAACATCGCCGCCACTATACTAAAGTTATAAACCCCTAAACCTAACCCTAAGTCTAACCCTAACACCCACTAACTTTAATATAATTAAAATAAATCTAAATAAAAATTCCTATCATTAACTAAATAATTCCTATTTAAAACTAAATACTTAACTGTAAAATAAACCCTAAGCTAGCTACAATATAACTAATAGTTACATTGTATCTATCTTAGGTTTTATTTTTATTTCACAGGCAAGTTTGTATTTATTTTAACTAGGTAGAATAGTTAGTAAATAGTTATTAACTATTTACTAGCTACCAAATTTACCTGTAAAATAAAACCTAACCTGAGTTACACTAACCTTACACTACAATTAAATAAATTACATTAATTAAATACAATTAACTAAATTACAAAAAACCCCCACTAAATTACACAAAATAAAAAAATAAATATTTAAACTAATTACACCTAATCTAATAGCCCTATCAAAATAAAAAAGCCCCCCCAAATAAAAAAACCCTAGCCTAAACTAAACTGCCAATAACCCTTAAGAAATCAGCTTTTTTACCTGTAAAAAAAATTCAAACAACCCCCCAACAGTAAAACCCACCACCCACACAACCAAGCCCCCCAAATAAAATCCTATCTAAAATACCTAAGCTCCCCATTGCCCTGAAAAGGGCATTTGTATGGGCATTGCCCTTAAAAGGGCATTTAGCTCTTTTTCAGCCCAAACCCTAATCTAAAAATAAAACCCACCCAATAAACCCTTAAAAATCCTAACACTAACCCCCGAAGATCCACTTACAGTTTTTGAAGACCCGACATCCATCCTCAATGAAGCGGCAGAAGTCCTCATCGAAGCCGGCAGAAGTCTTCATCCAAGCGGGCCGAAGTCTTCATCCAAGCCAGCAGAAGTCTTCATCCAGACGGCATCTTCTATCTTCATCCATACGACACGGAGCAGCTCCATCTTCAAGACATCCAGCGCGGAGCACCCTTTTCAATCAACGGCTCTTCCAGAATGAAGGTCCCTTTAAGGGACGTCATCCAAGATGGCGTCCCTTGAATTCCGATTGGCTGATAGAATTCTATCAGCCAATCGGAATTAAAGGGTAAAAAATCCTATTGGCTGATGCAATCAGCCAATAGGATTGAGCTTGCATTCTATTGGCTGATTGGAACAGCCAATAGAATGCAAGCTCAATCCTATTGGCTGATTGGATCAGCCAATAGGATTGAAGCTCAATCCTATTGGCTGATTGCATCAGCCAATAGGATTTTTTTACCCTTTAATTCCGATTGGCTGATAGAATTCTATCAGCTAATCGGAATTCAAGGGACGCCATATTGGATGACGTCCCTTAAAGAAACCTTCATTCTGGAAGAGCCGGTGATTGAAGAGGATGCTCCGCTCCGAATGTCTTGAAGATAGAGCCGCTCCGCGCTGGATGAATAAAGATAGAAGATGCCGTCTGGATGAAGACTTCTGCCCAGTTGGATGAAGACTTCTGCTGGCCCGCTTGGATGAATACTTCTGCCAGCTTCGATGAGGACTTCTGCCGCTTTGTTGAGGATGGATGTCAGGTCTTCAAAAACTGTAAGTGGATCTTTGGGGGTTAGTGTTAGGTTTGTTAAGGGTTTATTGGGTGGGTTTTATTTTTAGATTAGAATTTGGGCAGAAAAAGAGCTAAATGCCCTTTTAAGGGCAATGTCCATCCAAATGCCCTTTTCAGGGCAATGGGGAGCTTAGGTTTTTTAGATAGGATTTTATTTTGGGGGTTGGTTGTGTGGGTGGTGGGTTTTACTGTTGGGGGGTTGTTTGTATTTTATTTTATAGGTAAAAGAGCTGATTTCTTTGGGGCAATGCCTGCAAAAGGCCCTTTTAAGGGAAATTGGTAGTTTATTGTAGGCTAGGGTTTTTTTTTATTTTGGGGGGGCTTTTTAATTAATTAGATTAGGTTTAATTAGTTTAAATATTTAATAATTTTTTACTTTGTGTAATTTAGTGTTTTTTTGTTTTATTTAGTTAATTGTATTTAATTAATGTAATTTATTTAATTGTAGTGTAAGGTTATGTGTTAGTGTAACTCAGGTTAGGTTTTATTTTACAGGTAAATTTGTATTTATTTTAACTAGGTAGTTAGTAAATAGTTAATAACTATTTACTAACTAGTCTACCTAGTTAAAATAAATACAAACTTACCTGTAAAATAAAAATAAAACCTAAGATAGATACAATGTAACTATTAGTTATGTTGTACCTAGCTCAGGGTTTATTTTATAGGTAAGTATTTAGTTTTAAATAGGAATTATTTAGGTATTAATTGTAATTTTTATTTAGATTTATTTTAATTATATTAAAGTTAGGGGTGTTAGGGTTAGACTTAGGGATAGGTTTAGGGGTTACTAACTTTAGTATAGTGGCGGCGATGTTAGGGACAGCAGATTAGGGGTTAATAACAGTAATGTAGGTTGCGGCGATGTTGGGGACAGCAGATTAGGGGTTAATAATATTTAACTAGTGTTTACGATGCGGGAGTGTGGCGGTTTAGGGGTTAATATGTTTATTATAGTGGCGGTGATGTCGGGAGTGGCAGATTAGGGGTTAATAATTTTATTTTAGTGTTTGCGATGCAGGAGGGCCTCGGTTTAGGGGTTAATAGGTTGTTTATGGGTGTTAGTATACTTTTTAGCACTTTAGTTATGAGTTTTATGTTACGGCGTTGTAGCATAAAACCCATAACTACTGACTTTCAATTTACGGTATGGATCTTGACAGTATAGGCTGTACCACTCACTTTTTTTGGCCTCCCAGGCAAACTCGTAATACCAGGTCAAAGGAAGTCCCATTGAAAAAGGACTTTTGGAAAGCTGCGGTAGTTACGTTGCGTTACGGCCAAAAAAGTGTGCTGGACAGCTAAACCTGCAAGACTCGTAATACCAGCGGTAGTGAAAAGGAGCCATAACGCTGCTTTTTCACCCATACTTCAAAACTCTTAATCTAGCTGTTAGTGATTTAGTATAATGGTACAGTGTTATATTTATATTTATATCAGTGAACGCATAAGACATACTCACATATAGGATCTTAAAATTAAGATATCTAGTGGGAATGTATATACTCAGATCATATTCATAAATAACTAAGATTAAATGACACTGATAGGAGTATACCATTAAAAAATGCACACAAGGGGGTGGAGCCAACTGTGGATCGGAGAAGACGCATTTACACAGAGCTCTGCAAAAAATATATAGAAAAGCATTGTCTAAGACCTTCAAAATACTACAAAGTAAAGTAAAAAACCTTGACATATTATCAGGACTACATCAACATACTCCGGTGCCAACTATCTAAGATATAAAGTGTATTGGGAGTGACTGGCACAGAAACGCCTGCTAGGGCACCAGGAAGAACCGCGGCTGCGGCCTGCTACTGAAGAAAGCTTTGGGGAACAGCTACTGAGGCCTCGGGCACAGTATTCCTAAGCGGCACCCAATGCATCTCTGTGCACAGGGGAAACGATAAGTGGAGTTCCAAAAGTGGTTACACAGGGTGTGCCGTGGCCTATACTAAACATGGAGGAACCCCACGTGACTCTACTAACCCTCTTCCAGGACTATGATAAGTGGCTGATGGGCAGACTAGATCGTCTTTTAATAGCTATTGATCCCCAGTATGCGGAGATGATGGAAGCTAAACCATGTGGGATACAGCCTGCAGACGGAACTACGAATCAGGACCTTATGCAGACCCACACTGAGGTCTGCTTAGTACCAACCGCTGTAGCGCCCGGCTGGGCAGAGACCATGCCGGGATTTGAAAGATGCCGATGTCCATCACCTGACTCCGCCATGGAGGATGAAGCCAATCCCTACGAGAGGGGCTTGTTAGGTCCAGGACGCAAAGAGCGGAAACCTTCAACGCTCGATACCGTGGAAACCCCTGTGAGGTTTGGAGTCAGGGTCACAGATGCTGCTGTGAGTTCGGCTGGAACTAAGAAGCGGCTAGCGGGATTGGGAACCCTTCTGGCTCAGGCTGCTATGATCTGGAACCCTGGGGGATTTCCCCCTGCTGGAACACTGTTTTCTGCGAGTAAGGGTTTAATAACGGAGACCGCTACGCTGCATACACTGGGTCAGTTTGAACACACCAGATTGCTGGATTTTGGAAGCTGTAATGCATGCGACTCCTGTTGGTTGCTTTCCCAGGGCTGGACTCTTTCTATGTCACCAGACTTATCACAGTGTACATTTGCAGTCTGTGGAGTGGGGTAATCACAATTCCCATTAACTTTGTAGCTGACAGTAGCTCTTTCAATCCCCCCTAATCCTGCAGGAACCCTATGTCTGCTATGACGCTTTGAGACTGATTGTGGCCCAGCCATTACTACAAAAAGATTACTAGGAACTATTCACTCATTAGATATAGATTACTTCTCTAGCACAATTATTGGGGCTTGCATTCCTTTTGAAATACTTAGCACAGTCTTGTATAACTATTGTTTCTTCATGGTAGAATGTTTGTTTCAGTTTATTCTCACTTTCAGGATGGGGTTACGAGGCACCGATATTCGCCCAGCAAGGAGAGTTTTTATGGGTTTTACACTACTCAGATATGAACTTTTCTGAAGAAGGGACTATGACTATGTATATAATTACTTTAACATGTTAAAGTGTCTATTACTCTGTTCTACATTTTCAGTATATTTCAGGGCCCAGGATAGCCTACAGTAAGATTGTAATATTTTTCATT